>NC_139705.1:33586446-33676446 GCF_964188405.1 Protomyctophum parallelum | reverse complement strand
TTTGCTCAATGATATCATGCACAATTTACTATTTACAAAGCTCCTATTGGGGGCTAGTAATATTACCCCATATCCAATCCCTTGATTTGCACCTCTACTTATCTCACTCTAGTCATTGAAATGGATATTAAAATCAGAAATGGATATTCAAATCAAGTTCACCAAAAGCCAAGTAGAAAAAGGCCACTGAAGCCAATACCCTCTCCATCTAAAACTAAAAATGGATTCACTTTTTTATAACCTTTATATTTATTAGGTTTCTTTTTTTTTAATATATTTTTTATCCCACGATTTTGTAACCCATTTTTCACCCCTGTGTCAATCATCTAATGTGATCCTGGGCTCTACACACCCTCCACCAACCTAGTCCCCATATGGGGGACATGGGGAGAGCAACGGACTTGAACTCATGCTTCCTTCATGCCTGAGTGTCCAAGTTGCTCCTTTACACTTGACAGGGGGGAGTTTCCCTGGTTGGACGTAGCGCGTGGAAGGAACACGTTATTCCAACCAGTTCCTTTTGGCCATTCATTCATTCATAAAACCATTCACGGCGATCTCTTTTCATCTGACCACATAATCCCAATACAAACACCGGCACTAAAGATAGAGCAAGCATGCCAACAAAAGGCCCCAAATAAAACATGCTACACTAGACATATACTTTGAATCCATGCGACGTCACAGCACAGCCATTGAAATGGATGAGGAAGGAATCTCTGTGCTGCGAGGAGAGTGAGCCAGGACTGGCCATTTAAAGGCCAGCCTCTTGCTCCATGCACATTCAACATAAAAAACCTTTCCACGCCAGTGGACCTGGGTCCAGGGGCTGTGTGTTCCAGGCCAAGAGACCTTGCATTTTCCTGGACAATGGGAGCAAACAACCTGAAAGCTAAAAGGAAAAGTAATGCACTGTCGACAGGGAAGAAAAGCAGGAGTTACTGCACTCCTGTAATTCAATTAGAGGATTAATTAAATGGAGCAGCCTAGTGTTAACCCATTAAGACCTGCGGTCCTGATTCTACAAAGGTCTTCTAAATCCTGACAGTTTTCTGAAACACCTATGGTTCTCAAATGTCAATTGTTCCAGGGACCCCCCAGAAGCAAAGATTTTAGTTAAAAACGTTCACTGTGAGTGTGAAAGAATATATATTCAAACGCTACGAGCTTGTAGATCTGCTAAAAATATTGAAAATGTGTAAAACTGCAATTTTGCACACATTTTCAAGATTTTTAGCAGATCTACAAGCTCGTAGCGTGGTGATCTGCAATTTTTCAACAGCTAAAGTTTAAAATAATGGTTAAGCTAAGGTGATACAGATGCATCCTCAGGTCTAAATCGGTTAAACCCATGGCTGTGTCTCTCCAAACAGTATAGTGGGCTATATTAACTTTCTGTATTTTTTGTTGTTTTGCCCTTCACTCAAAAATGTGCTGCATAATTTAGTCAACGGTAAAATATTAACATGCCATCTGCATCCTAAGCAAGTTCGTCTTAAAGCCCTAACCACACCAAAGGGTCACCATGCAACTCCTTGGGTCCAAACGGTTGCAAGGAGTTAACGCTAAAACCGTCTCCACCCTTTGGTGTGGTTTGGGCCATTGAATTCCATGCGATGAATCACTAGGGTCAACGTGGGTCAATGTGGGTCAACGTGGAACAAGACACATCACACCGCAGGGACAACGCTAAAACCGTCTTGACCCTTTGGTGTGGTTAGGGCTTAAGACCTGGCTGGAAAGCCTGTGTAGCCTATACGTTGTTATACCTTTCAATCTGGGAAAGGATCTGTCATTTTTGTTTTTGTCAGGTGAAACCTGACATACAACAGGCTCGTTTCTATTAGTGACCTAGTCATGATTGACTGCCCTCTAAGCCAATGGGAGTCTGACCCCATACTGCCTAAGCCAATGGGAGTCTGAACCACTCGTGTAGCCAATCGCGTAGTAGCAATCTAGTCATGATTGGCTGGAGCGGAGCGGCTGACAACAAGCGGCTAATGTTATGAGCCAACTGTAGAGCAGGAAAGCCATAAGAAAACACAGTGACAAGAAAAGAACATTGCAAACGAGCGAAAACAACGGCCGCGAGGTTGTGACAGAGAAACATACACGTTACAGAACAAAGAGGCGGAGACAGTGCTTGTTTCACCTGCCAAATATGACTATGGCATCATTTCTTGTTTCTAAAGATCTAGAAAATTATAGAATTATTAGTGGACAAGACAAGACCCAGTGGACGGCCTATAAAATGACCTGGCAGACGACCGTGTTGGCTGACATGAAAGCGCTCGGCATCGACCATGAGATGGCCATGGACCGTTCCTGGTGGAAGAAAAACATATTGAGAATCCAGTCCAACCCAGTGGTGCCTAGAACATTTTCTGACAATAGCCATTATTCTGAGATAATTAGCATGTCACATTAAACAAAAAGCTGGGCTGTCTAAATATCACAAGGCTACATATACCCCTTTGCCTGCACAGCGTTAGGGTCATGCCATGACAGATTAGGCCAAATCTTAAAAGCTTTGTCAGTTAAGAACAGTCAAATGGGTTGAAGGACTAGTTCATGCCAAGTTAAGACCCCAGCAGTCTCAGCAGTGTTCTTGCATGAGCAGGAGACTTCAACCCAACAGGTTCAACAAGCTAGCACCTCGTTGGCCAAAGTACTCCCAGTGTGTAGAATAAGATGGGCGCATGTGTGTTTTTATGTATTTTTGTCACATATGTCAAACGGATTGTTCTATGCTTGGGGTATCTGCACAACCAGCTTTTTCATACAGGAGTATGAATGCATTGGGAAAACAACAACAACAGAAGTCAGAATGGCCTGCAGTCAAACACATGATTTTATTTAAAAAAACAAAATACACTCCTTATAATACATTAAACTTGCCCCTCCCCCTGCTTTAGCTCTCCTAGCTTTCAAAGAGAGGAACAAGTGTGTGTGAATTGTCACATGACGGCCTGCCAGCGTGCGCTTGTTTTACTCAAGTGACTGTGGCTCTTCTGGCTTTACAGAGGAAGAGGAAATGGGGAAAAGGAGGGGGGTGCTGAATCAGTGACTCTGGCAGCCTGTCCCGTCAGCTCGGGATTCAGGTTTGGTCACATTTTCCCTGTGGCTGTCGGATTTAAGGGCCAGAATGTAAATAAAGAGTGTGAGCTAGCTTGTATTCAAAGCAGAGTAGACTCTCATGCAGAGTATTATTCAGGGCTTGTGGCGTGCCTGTACGGCACTGACACCACCAGAGTTGTGTGCGGGTCACTAAGTGGCCCCGTCGCCACTCACTTTGACTATACAAAACAATGTCCCTCGACCTTACGGTCAGTGGCGGCAAGCTGTTGACACAGCAGAAGCTGCAGTCAAACTAGCTGGTGGAACGTGACCTAAAGCAACAAAACCGCTCTTGACAACACCACACACTTCACACAGTGGGAAACCTTTGCGTGGCCCGTGTATGGATAGTTCCGTCGTGATCCAAGAAATCATTGTACAACAACATATGGTTCAAGAGAGTCATAGGCCAAAATGCAAATCGGCCTGGTTTTTAGGCCGCCAACTGGTCCAACGTGGTGTCCAAGTTTAACTGTACACAGAGTGGCAGACAGATGGAATACACAAACACACACACACACACACACAAACACACACAGATATGGGACAAAAACATAACATTGTCTTCGCCTCACAGCCTGTTGGCCTGGCGAAGACAACAACAGACATCATACAACCCCATTAACATCTGTTGTGCTGGAGGTAGTTTGAGGTCTGATTCGCAGTTCTAGTCGCAAACTGTCCTTTAACAAGACACTGAAGCCCAACTGCTCCCAAGGCGCTGTTCAATACTTGCCCACCACACCAAATAGTTAGGACGGGTTAAACGTAGCGGATGAGATGTACAGTAACATACCGTACTTTACTTCTAGTCAACTCAACTGTAATGTAAACACAAACCAAGAATGACTCCAACACAGCCCTCCTATCTGCAGGAGACAACCTGACATAAGACGAGAGGAGATTGTGGCAGGGGATAATATCTGGTCACATGGACCCACACACTAATAATAAACTAATGCAGTGAAGATGTGCTTGTTTGTGTTCAAATATACTTAGGCCTTGGGGGGGGGGGGGGGGGGGGGGTGTCAGGCACAGGCTTCGACACCCCTCTCCTGCAGTGCAACGGGTAGGGGTTGTTCAATAACACGGGTTGTTCAATAACACAGGAGCATCCACGGTAAGCCTTCAACTGGCACTTGGGGTTTAAAAATAAAAAGTAGGCCTGCCCTGCGCTGGCGATAACAATGTCCCATATGGAATGGGGAGTGCTGGAAGAGTGCAAGTGTGTGTCTGAGAGAGAAAGAGTGTGCATGTGACAGTGTGTGAGAGAGAGTGGGTGCGTGCGTGTGTGCGCGTGTGAGGGAGTGAGCGTGCGTGCGTGTGAAAGCCAATGGCAATCAGTGACACAGTGAGCAGGGTTTGAGATAGGAAACAAATACTGTAAATACAACCAGACCAATCATAAGCCCCACTGAAGAACAGGCACATAGAGATCACCAAACAGCTGATGTTTTGATCCTCGACTAATTGCATATTCCACTGGGTGTACTAACAAGGAAAAGCCAGGGAAAGGTCTGATCAAAGCTACTCTTTACTGAAGCCAGAATAGCATTCGATCGTTGTTGATTGTCAACATACAACACACCTGGGAGGGTTGAAAAAGATGTCAAACGAACAAGCCTGGTAATAAAATAGGCAATGGATTTAGACCACAGTCCACTAGTGCTCCACTGACAATCCCAAGAGACCAAAGTAGCGGAAGCCACAATGGAGCCGCTGCCACTAATGGTCCATTTAGGTTAAGAGAAATAATAAGGCTAGCTGCTGATGAACACAACCATTGCGGGTGAAGTGAGCTATCTCTTTTAGAGCGTGTTCCAACTAGCAATGCGAGCAAGTGCCCTGGCTGTACTGGCAACTGAGTGAGTGTGTGCCCTGGGTGAGTTGTTTCCGAATCTTGTACGGAGATTATGGAATGAGAAACAAGGACAGACGCAGCAGGAGAGGCATACTGTATGGCAGGAAAGTTGTCAATGTAAGCCATTTATTGGGAAATCTCACACACAAATACAACAGAAAGTGGTGGTGGTGGTCCATTTATGACCACAAGTGAAAACCAGTGATCTCAGGTCCAGGGTCAGGCATGACTGCCATATTGGCCTATCACTACCATCATGGCACTTGCAGCCTGTAATTACAATAATAGGAATTCAATTCATAATTCAATATAGTAGCAGGAACAACAGGAACGTCAGGCCTATCACTGACCAAGCCACCATAATCCCACCGGCCCAAATCCAGACAGTAAGAATGTAATCCCATTCATATCCAGGGCTTGTGGAAAGAGTGCGCCAGAGGAAATGCAGTAAGTCATTAGGATGAAAATCTACATTAAAGAAACTAAACGAAAATCCTCTAAAAGAGCACTAGAGGCAGATGATTCAGTCTTTTAACTTCTTGTGGTGTCACTCATCCAAGTGAAGGTTCCCGGTGTGTGCGAACCCAGGGACAATGAAGGGTTTGTGGCTGCATAGTGCATATACGGCCAGAGCTGAATAGGGAGAGGCCATCTGGGAAACAGGTCGTCCCTGGTTGGCGTGCCGGCCTCAGCTATGCGCCTGAGTGGTGTCCTACACGGGTTGTGCAAGGACGCGCTGTGATTGGCTAGTAGCCACGTTGAGTGGCATTTGGTAAACGGGCAAACGCTCTCGCCAGAACATGATTTACTATTCTCTGCCTATCGGGTCGCAACTCGAACGGCCCCAAGTCGGCTAAGCGAACTTTGCAGCGTTCGACGCGGCAACTCGCTCGCTCGGTGGCGTCTCGCGTGGCTCAAGTTCTCTTGAGACGGCGGGCCTCCGTCGCGGCCTAGTCCATACAGCATATATTTAGGTCTAATCCACAGTTGTTGGCGGCAAGAGGCACTTCCACATTGGCCACAGAAGCGGAGTGTGGTTATAAGTACAACCTGTGTAGGATTCAGAATGTCGCATCTGAGCAAGACCAATGCTCATCATAACCATCTGAGCAGCCATCAGCCGGGTGAAGCTGAAGCTCAATTTCCCGAGCAGGTTTAACAAAGGTCTCCCAGGGCTCGAAATAGCGACCATTTTGGTCACAAATGCGACCTAAAAATATATTTGGGAGCACCAGTGCCACTACAAATAATTACTGTGGTGCGCCTGGCTACAACGATCGATTGTAGAAAAACGGGCGCTCTGAGCCGCTCTCTGACATCCAACTCCACTGTACTGCCAGTGCTCCTGTCTGCTAGCTGCACTAGCACTTCATGCTAACAAACCAACGTGTGAAGTGTGTAGTGTTCTACTCTTTGACACAACGGTACGGGACAATGTTGAGCGCTGCATCGCTCACATTCCAGAGCGCCTCGGCTCGCAACTTCACCATGTGTCAGAAAATACATTATTTCAAGCGTTCAGATTCAGAAAAGACCAGAGCGAATGTAAAAGAGGAGGCGGACCGGCGGTGTGTGTGTGTGTGTGTGCGTGCGTGCGTGTGTGTGTGCGTGCGTGTGTGCGCGCATGCAAGAGAGAGAGGTAATGAGAGAGAGAGGGAGGGAGAGAGAATAACAGACTTGTAAGTGTTTCTACATAGCATAGCAGCAGTATTGATACTTTTACTTAAGTAAAACATTAGAGTAATTTTTCCACCACTGATTAGGCATATAGCTATAAATACCATGTTTTACATCGAAATTATTTTATATTATAAATTCTAATTATATGATCTAAATGGGCTATGAAGGTGAAAAACACAAAACAAAGAAAAAGAAAACAGGTGATGTGACTGGCCGGAATGTAGACTAGAGGGTTCTCATCTGGAGATGTTTGATGCCTCAGTCTCTTTGAAGAGATGGATGGATGAGGGACAGAAAGTCTGGACACTACATTTTAAATTCTGGCATGCATTTTTATACTTTAGTCATTTTATGTTATTTGTAAACCACACGTTATAATATTGTTTTTATGAATGTAAAAAATCGATTACATATTGGTTCAAGCCCTGTCTCCCTTCTCTGTGCATTAGAAATTGAATCTGTGCGACTTCAAATGATAATTGGGAGCATTTATAGTTACGGTAGTTAGTTAGTTATGTGCAAATTATAGTTGTGTGACCAAAACTGGACGATGTTCCAATTATAGTAACCAAATGGGCCATGAAAGTCAGTGAACAAATAAAAACAATAGTTGATGTTTGATGTCTCAGTGAAGAGAGGGATGGAAGGGGAACAGACATCCATCCTATGTTAAATCCTGCCCCTAGGTTATTGCATGAAGCCCTTATGGTGACCTAATATGCATTACTCTCATCATTTGCCCATACAGTTATCGTGTCATTTTTGTATCAATACAAAATCTATTACATATGGATCTACCTTTTTATTTATTTTTATTGAGAGCACCACTGATAAAGTAAAACGTTATTTTAAGCCCTGCAATGTCCTTCAGCTATGGCTTTCAGAGGCTTGTATGCCAATCGTGTCATCCTGGGGAGACTCGAGACAACATGAGCTGGGTTTTTTTCTTTTTTTTGCGCCAGTTACTAGTGTAGACTACGGTACTGAGAGCCGGTGTGTCAGTGTCATGTACTTCTAATTTAGTCGATCTGCGTCCTATAAGTTACAAGTAAACTTAAAAATAAAAACTGTTGACTAATCATATTAATCGGAGGTTCTTATTTTGAAATTAGCCATTTTGAGAGGAAATACTTCCGTTGCGTTACTACTATGACCGTGACGCTTTTCAGATGTAACCAAGAAATCCCATGGATTACATTACACACTGAATTTTGACTACCGTAATTTCCGGACTATAAGCCGCACCTGAATATAAGCCGCACCAGCCAAATTTAGGGAAAATCCCATATACAAGCCGCACCGGACTATAAGCCGCACCGGACTATAAGCCGCAGCTACGTTAGCTCAGAGCCTGAGATGGCTCTGCGTTAGCTGTAAAAATCCATAGATTAGCCGCACTGTTGTATAAGCCGCAGGGTTCAAATCATGGGTAAAAAGCCGCGGTTTATAGTCCGGAAATTACGGTCAAATGTATAATATAAAAACCATGCTCCTGTGACTTAAACAATGTACACCGTTTGGAAGAGTGTAATTCATCGAGCCTTAATTATCTCAATTCAATTCAATTCGAAAATTAATTCATGATTCAAAATGATTCAAAATGAATCGTCGACGAGTTTCATTAAACTTCCCGACTGTGATTCGACCAGTCGGGGACAACAGCCCTAGCCGGAAGGGGACTTTTTTCAGTCTCCGTCACAGAATCCCCAATAGTGAAACTGTGAGAGCACAGACACAGTGAGACACTAAAGGGGTCCTAAAGAGGTGGGACAGTACAGTGAAAAGTAAAACACAAATGAAAAGTGGGAGCCAAGCTGGGTAAAGGGTAAAAAGCGTATAGAACAACATTTCGAAAGGCAGCAGTACATAGGGATTAAAATCACTTGGTTGAATTGTCTTGAGAAGGGGGCGTGAATTGTGCTGTATAGAATATGAAATGATCTCCTTGGGATTAATACGTCTGTATGTTTCTATTATGATCTGTGCTGCAAAGAGAGCTAAATCCTGATTTATACTCTGCCGTATGACAGTGTCATCAACTACAAGCCGACAATGCATCATGATTGTGAGCTTGTAGATCTGCTATTTTTAAGTATTTTCACTGTGTGACAACTGCAACGTGGTCATACAGAGCATAAATGAAGCCTAAGAGCTTCAAGACAGGGCCAACACCATCCTGTGTAGGCATGACATTACAAATTATACCAGCAAATGGCGAGCATATTCCCTCTTTGGCTGGTCACTCTCTCTGGCAACTGGCAAGTAAAATAATTACGAGCCAACTTCCTGCATTTTTTTAAGAAATAGCTTACAAGCTCAGGGTGCGTCACGATTGGGAGCTTGTAGATCTGCCATTTTCAGGGTGCGACATCATACAACGGGGCATAAATAAGCATGAGAGAGATTCAAGACAGAGAAACTGAGGTGACGCAGCCAACTGGATCACAAAGGCATGACTTAAAATAATGATTTATTATGAGCCAACTGTCAAGTGTCAATTGTCTAATGTAATCCTGGGGGCTACACTCACTCTGCCAACCTAGGAAGAGCAACTCACTGACCTCATGCTTCCTGCAATGCATGAGGAGTCCAAGCCGCTTCGGGGGAGTTTCCCTGGTTGGACCTAGCGCGTGGAAGGAACACTTTATTCCAACTAGTTCCTTTCCCCTACTATACTGTACATCAGGCTGATGTTTTTTGTGAAGGTA
The DNA here is from genome assembly GCF_964188405.1 of Protomyctophum parallelum. NCBI lineage: Eukaryota > Metazoa > Chordata > Actinopteri > Myctophiformes > Myctophidae > Protomyctophum > Protomyctophum parallelum. Next base: position 33,667,080 of record NC_139705.1, on the reverse strand, counting down.
TCTACTACCTACCCTAAGGGGACACGGGGAGAACATGCAAACTCAAAATTGTCATGGTGCCCCCTCATCATTTCCGTTTCTGCCTTAAAGCAATGCAGCCGCTTATATTGGTTAGGTACACTGTAGGTGTGCATTCACTGCACTGTACACGCATACGTACGTGTGCATACCATCTATTCTGGATGCGTGTGTCCATACTCGTTAGCAGGCGATACATGTTGCACAGCCAGGACCATTAAACAAACTTGTAAATTCAAGCGATCTCATCGGGTGAGTGACTCTAAAAAAAGTCGAGAAGTGTATAAAATCATAGGGCTAGCCTCGGTACCAGGCCTTCATTTTCGTTGGCGCAAAAAATGAAAGCCTGGAGGAATGCATTGGCCGCTCTTGTCTGAAAGTGGGGGTCAACCCTTCCAGGTGGGTGTCGCTCCAAATGATGTGATCTAAAAATCTAAATACTGAATCAACTAATCAAGAAACTTAAACACTATCCGGGGTGCCCCCAAAAGCCAGAGTAGACGAAAATACGCTTTTTATTTTAAGTGAAATATCTCGTTAAGTAATTTGTAGCCTCTTCGTGGTATGACCTGATGAAGATGTATTGACACTGAAATGTCATGTTGTTAAGTTGTTTGCTTGAGGCGCGGTGGAAACCCTTTGTTCCCAGATCCAGGATATATCCTTAACATTCAAAGTTCAACTCGCATCACCAGGCTTTTCATAGTACATACATAGGATTATATTCAGACCTGGTCTATAGACTCAAGAGATTAGAATAGGGTGCATTTTGCATCCCAAAATGCAGTTTATAGTTAAGGGATGCAATAAAACAACGACCTCTGCATCCACAGGATGCACTACTGTACTGTTTTTTATTCTAGTTTATTTTGCTAGCTTTAGTTATAATAATCATTTCTTCTTCTGTTTTCTACATGAATATAACCATATAAAATGAAATGGGAGTTAAATGCTGCAATTTGTAAAATAAATATGACTCCTAACGTTGAAGTGGGACTCTGTCCCTGGGACTCATCTAAAAGACCATCCCTGCATCCCAGGACTCATTACATTGAAAACCTATTTACATCACTGTAGAAGCCACCTGTTCAAGCCTTGGAACTGAGATCTGAATGTTATGCCAAAAAAACAAACATTCAGGACAGGTAGGTATGAAGAGAGGAAGTATCTCATCAACCTGAAATGAACTGTACAGTACCATTATTGAAAACCGATGCAAATAGATCTGGGAAGTTTGGTGGAGATACTATTCCATGAAAGGAAATGGGATACCACCTGTGAAACTTTACAATGTAGCCTACCTTTATAAACATTCAATGTTGAGAATCTCACTAACCAATATGCAAATGTTGGAAAACCGCACGCACGCACGCATGCACGCACGCACGCACGCACGCACGCACACACACACACACACACACACACACACACACACACACACACACACACACACACACACACACACACACGGACTAAGAGGCCAATCTACAAACTGAAATTTGAAAAAGCTTGCACATATAAACACATTTATTATGATGTAGTATGTTGTTACAAATGTGACAAACGTTATTACCTAAAGAGTATTTAATGTATTATTTATTATAATCTTTACAGGTTGTTACTGCAAGAGTGAGGTCTAGCCAACACCAACTCTGGATTCCTGGATTGCTGCCCTCCACAATTTCCTATCCAACATCAGGTTCATGCAGTGATGTCAGCCAAGCTGTCGCGCCGCATCACGTCTACATAGGTGGTACGCTTAGTCCTTTCCCCTCCTGGCTTTGCCCTGGGTTGGCTCCCACAGAGTAAATTTACTTGCCTCAAGTTCTGGGTGCCTGACGCAGTGCCCTGCCAGCCTCATCCTTCTATCTCTGACTTTGTCCGTGACCCGTGGTAGGTCCCCATAGAAATCCACATTTCTGATGCGGCCCGTCCAGCGTCCATGTGACACCTAGTGCCATTTGTAGCATTCTTGTGTAGACTCCAACCAGGGCTTTTCCTGTTGTACTGTGAGGGTCCATGCCTCAGCCCCATACAGCAGTACTAACTCCACAGTAGCTATGAACGGCCTTTACAGGTAAAGGCTGTAATCTTAATCTTTACAGGTAAAGTACTGTTAGTCTGTTAATGTCGTTTTCAAATGTAATAGGCCTACTCCCTTTCATATCGGTATCAGTGGAGATCAAAACCAAACTCCTAACCCCACTATGGAGTCCTATGTCGGAGGTGCACCAGAGCGATATTCATCCGATAAAAAAACCAAGTTATTGAAGGCAAACACCTCAGGGGTCTATTTACAAAAAACACAAAAAATCAACTAATTTCTATGCCAACGCCCAAATCCCTCCAATGCCGGGCAGGCAGCTGTCTTCCTCGGTGTGGGAGTAAGCGGTGATGAAAAAAGGCTTTGAACGCCATCTTGTTGGATGCAGCTGCTTGGGCCCTGAATACTGGAACCCATTCATTCAAGGAGGCAGAGGACTGAGGGGGGGGACACACTGTGGTGACATAAATTCATCTTTGTGGACCAGCAACATAACAAGTAACTCTTTTAGTTAGGCACACGGGGGAAACTTCTGACGTGACGGAAAGATATCAGTGCGCACTACATGTGTTGGAATGTGTAACAACGTTTGTGTACTTCGTCGTAGACTGTTGCTCGTCTGAAAATAGCCGACCTACAGGCTCACATGCTCAGCAACATGCTTGTGAGCTTGTAGATCTACCATTTTCCCAAAGTTTCCTTTTTCCTAACTTGAATGGGACCGATAGTGTTCCGTTTCTGCGACACACGGGTGGCAGCTAAAGCCACCACCGGCAACTAAATAACAACTCTAAATGACTGCCCCCTTCCTGTCCTTGGCTTTTACATTTCCACTGCTGGGGTAACCTCACGTCACCAGATTTTATTTAACTGGATGTGTTGCCTCATCAAAAAGGTTTGTCTCTTGCAGGTTAGAGTTCAACGTGCTGCTGGGTTACCCTCAGTGCCCTGGCTGTTAACACCTTGCTCTGCAGGCAGACAGTTCTCAAGATAAAAAGATCGTAGAGATCCAATTAAGACATGCTTAAAATAAGAGTTTAAAATGAAAGGCTCGTCAAACGAATCCGCACACTGTTCTTAATTCTAAATGGTCTGAGCACTGGTTAACTTAAAACTAGCCCTGTGGATAACAACTATAGGAGGCTTTTGCAGGCAGTTATTATGGCAAGCAATAAATACTGTGCTGAATAAATTCAGTTATCCGTTTTTTGAGAGGTTTGGGGATTGTCATAAAGCTTTTTTTTTTGCTGTTGTTTTTACAAATCAAGTGGAGAAAATAAGTGGACACAGGCTAAACCAGTATCCTTGACAAACCTATACACACTTTATAGCCCATCATCATCGCCTACTACGGTCAAAATCCAGTCTGATTCTGGGCCATGTGATTAAAGCTCCCATCAGAGCTGGCTAAACAATACATACTATGTATACATGACCTATCTTGGCTGCCATGTTCGAAATCCACACCCTTAACTCAATGGGCGCAAGGCTGTCCGCTTGCCAAAAAGAACGGATACACATCTTATAGATCTGTTTTTTTTTTTAAGCCTGCAAAGCCCGGATATATATTTCTACTTGCAAAAAAAGAGATTTCAACCTTACTACTACTTTGTACTATACTAGGACTTTGCAGAGGAAATTATGTTTAAAAAAAAAGTTTTATGCAAATTGTATGCACATTTATAATAATTATTAAAATAATACTACTAAATGAATCATTTACATTTGGGGGATATCTTTCACAATAATAAATGTACAATACTAGACATTCTAATGATCACAAAAATATATATATTACAGGCATTTCTTTTCAGGGAGTCCAGAGTTTTTAAGTTGTGTGAATTTCTGCCTCCTTGGGGGTATTTTGCAAATAGCATGACCAATGCCTTTGACTAAACAATGAACATCAATGATGATGTTTAGGTGAAAAAAGAACAGAAAAATTATCTTAATATAATAATAACTATACCTATATTAATTAATTAAAATATAAATGTAGCCCTGAAGCTACGCTGGGGTTTGCAGGGTTAAGGCGTTTAAATGTTGCAAAAACTACAGAGATTAAAATGGGGTGCATTTTGCATCCCAAAATGCAGTTTATAGTTAACGGACGCTATAAAACAACGACCTCTGCATCCACAGGATGCACTACTGTAATGTTTTTTATTCTAATTTATTTTGCTAGCTTTAGTTATAATAATAATTTCTTCTTCTGTTTTCTACATGAATATAACCCCATTATAACCATATAAAATGGCATGGGAGTTAAATGCTGCAATTTGTAAAAATGGCAAAATATGACTCCTGTTGAAGTGGGACTCATAAAATGTCCCTGGGACTCATCTAAAAGACCACCCCTGCATCCCGGGACTCATTACATTGAAAATCTATTTACATCACTGAAACTAGTTAAATCAGCTCCAGCAGACGTATGGTTCCTAACCTGTATGGGGCAGTGGGGGGTGGTGGTTTGTTTCTGCAAGTAGCCAGCATTTTTACACTCCGTTATGATCAACTGCATGATGAGGACCCAAAGCTGTATTTGTTTCTCCCATTTAAGTGCAATATAGTGGAATTAATCCAGAAACTGTCTTCGTGACTGGATTATGTAGTCTAGTATTAATCTGTTGATTCCGGCGTGCGTTGGTTTTAAGTCACCGGGGCTAAACTAAAGGCACACACAGCTAATGTAACTTCGGCCAATTAGCCAGCCAGCTAACGTCAGTTACTAGCAAACCCACAGACAAAATGTTCAATTATATTATACCGATATACCATTAAAACAACCCACAGCAAACAATTAAGGAGCCGCCGCGGTATCAACACATTCCACTCTCTGCTCCATCCCTTTAAAGAGCAGTGTGTGTGTGTGTGTGTGTGTGTGTGTGTGTGTGTGTGTGTGTGTGCATGGAGCCCCCACATGATCGACTCAAATGACGGGTAAAGAAAGTTGTGTGCGGTTTGTTTGGTAAATAATAATATAAAGTGTGCGACGTGACTAAAGCCCCGGGGTTGAAGAAGATGACTGAATGAGAGGGGTGAAACAGGCACATGTTTCTTCGTACTGTATGTCTGCATTATACATTAAAGCATAAAGAGGCTGGCCGCTGGCAAGTAACTAATATGAACTACTTGTGGTACAGATAAGAAGAACGTTACTAAAGTGATGTTTAGATGAAAGTGTTAAGTTACTTTTGGGCCCTGGGGGGTGTTATGAATGTTGATCTGCATCTCTGCAACAACTAGCAAAGCTCCTACAACACATAACAACAACGCGTCTCCTCCTCCACCACCCATCTGTGTACCAACACACAGACAGCAGGCTATAGCAGCAAGCTAACAGCAACTCCACTATAGTAGTCTACAGTAGGCTACACACACACACACACACACACACACACACACACACACACACACACACACACACACACACACACACACACACACACACACACACACAACCCCACTTGTTTAACCCCCTGTTGGTCTATGCTTTGCATCTTGCACTCACAGGAATATTACTTTTTTACATGAAAACATTTAAATTAAACCCCCCCAATTTATCAGCGTCTTACCCGCTTTTCCAGTCTACGAGGGTGTCCGTCGTTTGGATATCACATTAGTCTCTCTCTCTTTGCTTTAGCCCAGTATAACGCCACCGACCGACCGAGGAGAGCAGCGGAACACTCCCCGAAACCCGCAGCTCTTCGCCCCGCCGGTGTCAGGTGAACCCACTGCAGTCACTCTCACACACACCGGTGGAGACGAAGCGGTGCGCGGTGCTCAGTCAGTCTATAGCTACCGTGGTGGTGCCAAGAAGAAATACTACAAAAATAAACGGGTTCCTCAGTTTATGAAATAATGACCCCGGTGTGTGCGTTGTTGTCCCCCCACCCTCCCCGGGTTCAAAACGTCACTCTTCTTTATTTCAGTCTTTAAAATAAAATAAAAAAACGAATCCTTCTTGTCTTTCTTTCTTCTTCCCCGGCGCCGTCCCTGTCCCGTCTGTCGTCCCCCCTCTTCTTCTTCTTCTTCTTCTTCTTCCTTCACCACAGACTCCACAGTTGAGTTTATGTGACACTCTTCTCTTGCTCCGGCCATCAAACTGCACAGATGGGCGCGGTACTATAGTAACCCTGCTCTCAGCTCCGGGAAACCCCACGTTTTACGCCACAGCGTCATAATGAACGGCGAATTGGGGTCGCTCGCTGGAGTCAGGACTGGAGGACCACTCCAAAAAACACAGTTACAACAATTAATTTTTTTTTATTGTATTTTGTTGTTTATTAATGTTTTATTTCACCTTATACTGGTGTTGCAACGGATTCATATGTTATCACTGCATTAAAGCGGGTTAATCCGAACATGGTGTTTCATAATTCATTCATAATATTCAGAAGGCTTTATTACTCACTCATAAATAGGATATAAATAAATATAGCAGGTCTGCAGTGCAGACAGAAGTAAGTAGCCCTAGCTGTACAGAACATGAAGGGAATAATTTAGCAGTCGGAAATGGGTCATCTAGTTTAGACCTAAATCTCGGCCACATGAATAGCCTATAACAAGACTACCGAGCAATGTATTGTAATTAGTAGCCTAACTTAATCCCATGGATTACAAAAAAACGTACAGTAGGCTATATAATGAAAATGTTAGGCCTAAAAGACGCTGCAGTCACAGCTTGAAATATTTGCAATGCAAATAGCCTATGTATCCAAATAATAGCTTTGCATGGATAAACAACAGTTACAGGAGCCATTGACACTGTAATGTATGCGGTCTGATGCAACAGACAGTGCTGAGAGACCCTGCATGTCAAATGTATTTTTTCATTATACATCCCCTGGTGAACCCACGCCCCCCAGCCTACCACCACCTTTGTCTTTTGACTCTTTTCAAATTTAGCAGAGGGAGGTGGGTGAGTAGGAGTAGTCCTCAGAAACTGAGGTGAGCAGCTGGGTTTGCAAACTTGTATCAAATAAAATGAAATACTTTAGTGTAAGATATTTGTTTAAACAGATTAAATTTTTCTAAAACGTTGAAGCTCTTCTGATAGTCAGCCTATTGCTTTATAGACTTTTCAATAACAGGGGTCTCCCTGACCCTGGCTGTCTCTCAGAATCTTTCATTTTCAAGTGGGTTTGGCATCCCCTTTCATCCAATTATTTTTGTCTTCTCGCGTCTGATCACTTCCAAGTTCACATGTTTATCCTGTATCCCCAAATTAGTACCCTGACCTGATTTTCTTTTGAGGGGCTATTAGTGTAGATTTTCGTCTTACACAAACATTTAATTCCCATTGACAATGAATGGAGAATTTTACGTCATAGTGTCTGAGCAAATAGACATGTTACGTCATGATGATGTACGATGATAAGAGCGCCCCTCACTTCACACGGGTGTGATTTTTGTTTACTAAAGTGACCCCTGTTACTGAACAAACAGCCTATGCCTATGGCAATGGCAATGATTGCTATTTTAGAATATAGAGCTATTTTATAGAGTTTTTTTAAACAAAAAATATCACTTCACATTTTTACGAATTTCGGGCAACCACACTCTTGTAATTGTAACACTTTATTATTATTAGTGTGGGCAACCAGACTCTTGTAATACCAACTGCAGAATTTTGGTAGTGCGTATCGGTCGGCCGTAATCGTCTTCCGAAGTTAGTAGAAGGGGCCTATATCACAAAAAATGCCATAAATCACAAACGGAATGTCCAATCCATCCCAAATTTGAATCACATGTCCGGGGTGGTTCAATCAACCATGTTCTAAAAGCATTTTCATCCATAGGGGGCGCCGCAAATGCGAGAAATGTAACCGCAAAAACATGAATTTTGGGGGTTAAATCCCCTCCGAATTACTTACGCATGATCACAGGGGTGACGCGACATTGTAATTGGCTGTCAATATTAGTGGGAGGGGCAACCACACTGCAATTTTTTTAAATTGCGAATTTTCTAGTTACTTTATTTTTTATAATCTGGCTATGTATTACATAGTCAGTCATATACTGCACTGTAGGTATACAGGCTACTACCCAACCCTGTATACAGAATTTGCAATACAGTATGTAGGCTACATAAGTGCAATCTAAGTGTAATTCAACAATTATGTTGTCCCAATGTTGCTCTCACAGTTAAAATAACATTCAAAAGACAGTCATTTTCATCAATGTGATAGAGAAGTGCTATAACTCACTCAGTGAATTAAAGTGTTACTTTGGAGACCTGGAACATTTTGCCCTCACCCAGGACCCCATGGGAAAGGTCCCAGCTCAGTCCTGTCAGAGGAGACAACAACAACTTGGATGAGAGACTCCGGTGTGAACAATGTTGTTCTGTTCACTGCAGTGTGCATTTTATTTCAGTTCACAATACAATACAATACAATACAATACAATACAATACAATACAATACAATACAATACAATACAATACAATACAATACAATACAAAATCATGTTTGGTATGTTTCTTTTTATTTATTAAACAGATACATAGGCCTACAGACTACAGTACAGTACACACACATGCACGCACGCACACGCACACACACACACACACACACACACACACACACACACACACACACACACACACACACACACACACACACACACACACACACACACACACACATCACACACACACACACACACACACACACACACACACACACACACACACACACACACACACACACACACACACACACACACAGCCTTGCCCTCATGGTATAGATTTGACATAGGGCTTATCCCTGCCAGCAGCACTGTAAACCTCTCTACACCATGTAGGATGTAAGCTGGCCTGATATCTTGTATGAACAATCCTTTATTGTGGGATGGTCATCTCTATAACCTACGCAATAGTTACGGTTGTGCATCCCTGTGTGTGTGCATACACACACACACACACACACACACACACACACACACACACACACACACACACACACACACACACACACACACACACACACACACACACACACACACACACACACACACACACACACACACACACACACACACACACACACACACAAGAAAGTGTCCGTATTGTGTGTGCTTGCTTGTGTGGCATAGCCTACTCAGTACTAGGCCCTACTGGTATATCTGGGTGTGGGTTGGGTTTTCCGAAGGGACACAAAACTGCACAGGTTAGGGAGTGGTGGTGAGAGTTAGTTGGCCCTGGATACACCCCTGCCCCTCTGCATGTGTGTGTTGTGCAGGTGCGCACTCCTGCACTCCTGGGGAATCCTTGTTGTCTGCCTTTTGCCTATAAGTAGCCTACACAACAGCAAAGGCCGATATCACAACATGCACGTGTTATTTTACATGTATTCATGTTTTGTGGCATGTTGTGCTGTCAAATACTTCAGATCATGCAAACACAATGTGCTGAAAGAGTATTCCACTGACCACTGATCATTATTTTATTCATATATGCACACGCACGCACGCACGCACGCACGCACGCACGCACGCACGCACACACGCACACACACACACACACACACACACACACACACACACACACACACACACACACACACACACACACACACACACACACACAATTCAATTCAATTCAATTCAATTCAATTCAATTCAATTCAATTCAATTCAATTCAATTCAATTCAAAGGGCTTTATTGGCATGAGAAAACATACGTTTACATTGCCAAAGCAGAAAGCACAATACAACAATACAGCAATACAATCAAAACAAAAATGATTTACATTTGAAAGTCAGAATCTTCTATGTACCAAGATCACTGGATGCAGGTATAGTGCAAGAATATACACAATGATTAGTCTTTAGGGTGGTTGTGTTCCATTTGATATCCTTCTCCTATCAACTCACGAATCTTGCTGCTGTGTTTGCACATTGTTGTACTTCGCCCCGGGAGATATGGGAGTTTTTTGTCATTGGTCATGTTTTCAAAATCTCTGGGATCTGTGGGAAGTATGTGTCTCTGATGTCTTGGTACAATGGGCAGATGGTTAGGAAGTGTAGCTCGGTTTCCACTTCATTTAGTGTGCAGTGGGTGCATAGTCTGTCTTCTCTCGGGATACAGGTCTGCTTATGACGGCCTTTCTCGATCACAAGACTGTGCTCACTGAGTCTGTACCTAGTTAAGATTTTTCTTTGTTTTGGGTCGGTCACGGTGCTCAGGTATTCTGCCACTGTGTATTCTCTGTTTAGGGCCAGATAGCATTCTAGTTTACTATGCTTTTGTGTTGCTTCTTTCCAATGTGTCAGTCAGGTAGTTTTCCTTTTGCTGTTTTATAATTTCCAGGGCCAGCTGGCTGAGGCAGCATCTCTCTAGAGTTTCGTTGTGTGTGAGTGCCTTGTTATGGAGTGCATCTAGGTCACTTTCTTTTAGGTGGTTGTAGAACTTAAGTGCTCTCTTTTTTATTTTGATTATGAGTGGGTATCGTCCTAATTCTGCCCTGCATGCATTATTTGGTGTTTTTCGCTGGGTACGGAGAATGGATTTGCAGAATTCTGTGTGTAGGTCTCGGTTTGGTGTTTATCCCATTTTTCAAGGTCATGGTTTGCTAACGGTCCCCAGATCTCACAACCATAGAGGGAAATTTGTTCTATCACCGAGTCCAGTATTTTAAGCCAGGTTTTAATTGGGATGTCTATTTTGATGGCATAGAATGCCCTTCTTGCCTTGTCTCTCAGGTCCTTTACAGCTTGGTTGTAGTTCCCTGGGTCAATATCAAATTGCGGGACTTTCTTAGTTAAAAAAATTCTGGAAAAAATGTTATTATTTTCTAATATATTATTATTTTATCTTACAGAGTATTCCTTAGAGATTATATTTTCAGTAATTGCCAAGCTCAGGCATGTTCTGATTTTAGATATTTAATCAAAAAACAGAGATGGTAACTCATTTTTGGTCAACTAAGTTACGGACAAAAACTGTAATTGTCTGTAATGGATAAATTGTCAGATTTTTAAACAAATCATTGTTCTTGAAAGAATATGCGTCCGCTTACCTACATTTTCAATTATAATCTCCAATTATTAAAGGAAATGTGTTTTTTTTTGCATTAAACCTCCTAATTTCACAGAATGTTGTTACCGGTCCAGATGTTTTCTCCCAAAACTCCTGAAATTCATGATAATTATATTGAAAAAATTATACTGAGCTACATATTTCACTGCTACTAAGTTGCTAAGTTATTTACTTAGAGGTTATGGAACAACTATATATATTCTTTCTTTAAAAACCTAATGGTAACTTAGTTGACAGCATGGTAACATAGTTGACTAAAGTAACAGAGTTGACTGGACATGAAAAAGTATAATGATTTATTTATCAAATAACCTAATCATGAATAAAATTAATTCATGATTATTATTGTATGTTAGCAAAATGCATATTCCACCTCTTAGTGTATTTAATTAAGACCATTTTATATAATTGACAAACAAATACAGATAGTTAACATGGAACACTTGCCAGTTTATTAACACAGATTTTACACACATTGTAAAATGAAACTGCTCCTAACCTGCAAAAAGAAAACACACCGTGTGAAGTGAGTGTTGCAACTCCGTGTGGGGGTCCCCGGGGGGTCCCCAGAAGTTTTCGTGCTCAGACGGACACAGACAGCTAGCCAGCCAGCCAGCCAGCCAGGGACGGACACAGCCAGAGACACACATAGCTGTCTATAGGAGTGGTTGCACCACTAAATAAAAACACTCTTAGCTTACCACTAGATGACTTTCATTCTATGCTTTCACATCGAGTGACAGTGACTGCAGACTACACACTTGTAGACAGATGATTGCTCAAGGGAATGAGGTCCCCCTGGGATTGGCCCTAGCCAGGAAAGTCACCAGCCTGACAGGGTGGGGGCCCACCCACGATGGCAGGATGACCAGGGGTGTGTAGGACGGAGCCCTGAGGCTTGCCCACATCAACTCCTGACATTCTTTCTTGCCCTAAGCATTTCAAACCATTCATACAAGTTTGCCATGTTCTGGTAAGAATCGAGAACACTACGACCATCAACAGGAAAGGGGGACTGAAGTCTCTAGGCCTGCACATGTTTGGCACACAGGCTGTTGACGTGGTGCGACAAGCGCCTCTTGTCACTCACGGCCTGTCACGTCCGGGACTCCTGAATACAGGGACTGGGGTGCATTCCGTTACCACAACTGGTCCTTAGACGCAGAGGTGGCGGCCCAGATATGGGACAGGTTCGGGGCACCCAAGGTGGACCTGAAGGCCTCCGTTAAGGTGAACTTGGCAGCCATTTCGGCATACCACGTCGCCATAAAGCATGACAGTGGGAGAACACCTGCTGGTTCGACAGTTCAAGAGAGGCGTCAAGCGTGCCTGTGCGGTTTCCAGATCTCTGGTCCCATCCTGGTATCTGACTCTGGTACTGGATGCCCTATCACATCATTCCTTTGAACCGCTGGAGAAGGTGGACCTGAAGTTTCTTCCGCTCTATTGGTTGCCCTGACAACTGCAAAGCGTGCTAGTGACATGCATGCACTCTTGGTCAGCCCGAGCTGCATGAGATTTAGTGGGAACTCAGGGTGTCTATTAGGCCGAACCTGGTTTTCCTGCCTAATAATTTCCCCTCTGTGAGTGCTCCAGTCGACCTAGTGGCGTTCCATCTGCCTCCGTTCTCCTCGGTGGAGGACAGGAGGCTGAATCTGCCCGGTTAGGGCATTGAAACTGTATGTGGACAGAACTGCTCCCTTCAGGAAGGGTAATCAGTTATTTGTGGCATGGGGTCAAGGGAAAACCCATATCAAGGGTAAGACTTTCACAATGGATTATGGAGCCATAGAGAGGAATACAGCCCCCAGAAGGTCTGAGGGCACACTCTACTATAGAGGCATGTCTGCATCATGGGTATGCCTCCCTTTTTGCAGGGTCGGCATCTCGCCGGGCACAAATTACCAACGCTGCTTCTCTGCAGGTGATAATCGTGACATTTTCCTGAAAAACATGTTTGTCTTTTATAATATTTATTTATTTAATATTTAAAACAGTGTTTTTATTTACTGTACAGTTAGAATAGTAAATTAACTGCTGAAAACTATAAGAACATGTCATGAGTGTCAAACTATGTTACTCTTAGTCCACTAAGTTACCTATACAAGGGTAACATAGTTGACAGTAACATAGTTGACATATTTGCTATTTTCTGGTCTAAAATCAACATGGCTCACCAAACACCACATGGCATTTTTGCAGAAAGATTCTTCTAAATATTAGATCCACGTTTGAGAAAAGTTGAAATTTAAAGTTATTTATAACAATATTGTAGTAACACTGTTGACATGCGATAAATCCACACATGACTCACACACTACTTCATGTTAAATATTGAAGAAAGAGGAGAAAGAACATACATTGGAGCCATGCCAGTCTGTTCATCAGTAGTTAATGACATCGTGTGTAGCAGGTCATGTGATTTGGAAATGACACACCCCCTTGAGAGGTGTTTTTGTAATGGGTAACTTAGTTGACAGTGACTTCTCGGACACGGATAAAATGTGTTATTTTCCATATAATAGTTGATATATTGCCAAAAACATTATATATGCCATGATTATCTTAGCCGTATAAAAAAAAAGATCAAAACTATTTTTGATTAAGCTCATTTTATTGCTGTTTAACTAATTAGAACATGGTTGTTATTACATTCGGACAGTAACTTAGTTGACATTTTAGTGATATCCAGCCATTTTTGTATTAATTAATGATAGAATTTGTATAAATAATTATGGTATTTGTAAAGACATGATCATAATGATCATAAAAAGCATTAGTTTTTTTAATTTGACTAAAAGTACATACAAGTTACATCCCTCGGACTTCAAAACTCCCGCAATTTGATATTGACCCCCCTGTACTGCTGATGTTTAGGCCAAGGTAGGTATAGTTTTTTGTTTGTTCTAGTGGGATTGTATTTAGGAAAAAATGATGGTTTTGGCGGCTGAATCTTTTTTGAAATATCATGATTTTAGTCTTAGTTAGGTTCACTGTCAGGGCCGCATGTCTGAGAGAATTTGTGTAGGAGATCAAGTTGCTGCTGTAGTCCTTCCTTGGTTGGAGACAGCACATACGCACGCACGCACACCTCAGAAGTAGGCTTAATGTCTTTGTACAGACATTGAAATCTCTCCCACTCTGTAGCCAATGTATATACTCACATACAGTATACTATACACTATATACCGGTAGTACAGTATGCATCCTTCACCACTTTCTTGCAGATGGACAGGCAGATAGAGAATTACACAACGCAGAGCGGCAAAAATCCTAATTTATACTTTTATCATAGGCAACTACAGTGTCACTAGCTGAAAATAGCTGTACTTCACACTCACAACACATCAGAATGCGTTGTGTTACAAGCTTGTAGATCTGCTATTTTCTACAGCCGTACGAATAAGCTTGTTGACAAGTAGGCCTACTGATTTTCAAGCTCACAATGGCTCGCAGTTCTTGCCGGCAAGCGTCACCCGTTGAGATGAGATAGGCCTATAAATGAATCGGAAGTAGCATTATCACACAGCATTAGTAAGGGGTCAGAGGAAAAATCAGATTAGAAAAAAGAGGCCTAATGGCAACAGAAATATTGCCTAATATGATCTTGTATATTTCATAAAACAAGTGACATCACATTAGGCTAAGCTCATAATGACCTTGCTTTTTATAGCCAGGTTGGGGGTACAGTAATCTGATTTAGTGTAATCTGCTTCAATCTCTGATAAATGCTTACCACATGTCTGTGTGAGAGAACGATCCTATTGGTCTGTCCACAGCATTAGTGACATCTGCTGTTCATATAAAGACTAGAGGACCTTGTTGAGATAGGATAGGAGTTCAGTTTATAGTATACAATCTATACTATTTTTGAGTGGCGCTATCCCCTTCAATGTCTGGCTTTTGAAATTACGTCAATATGGCAGCCAAGTCTATGGAGTCGGACATTTAAATTTTAGTTTAGAGCACTTTAAGAGTACAGTCAAGTCTATGGACTTTTAATGCTTGTTTTTAGAGCACTTTAAACTAAAAATGTGATGATTTGTTTGGCTGATGTATGATAAGAGCGCCCCTCACCTCACACAAGTGTGATTTTGTTAATATAACAAAAGGTCTACAAATAAAATCCCCTTTTAAGCTAGAAACGAACTTTGTTTATTTTGAGCAGTGTAACATATATGATGCAATGTCCCTTAATATTCTTCTTCTTTTAAGCATGTAAAGGGGAATGCCACTCATGCTCAACATTATATTGAACTTTATCTGCAGCACAAAACTAAATATTAAAGATGTCTTTAAAATAAAATCTTTTAAAGACATCTTTTGAGAGAGTCATTCAGAATCAGACAGTATGGCACATCTTCCGTTCCTTTCAATGTTTTCAAAGTAAAAAACAAACCTGTAACCATGTGATAGTATCAGCTTGTCGAACACTCTTGGGCAGGGCATTCCAGATTTTTGAACAGTTTGTAGAATAAGTACAGTTCGATGAAATGTCTGCTAAGAGATACCCAGAAAAGCACCAAAGATTTGTTTACATTGGGGTCCTCCATTTTCAATTCATCAGAACATTAATGACACACAAATATAGCCTACATGCAGTACTATGCAAAAAAAACAAGAAAACAATGAAGAAAAGAAAACATCATATAAACGGTTAGAAATCAAAAGAAAAAAATATGTACAGTAGAGTGTGTGTGTGTGTGTGTGTGGGGACACTTTAGACTTTTTGAGGGGTGCTAACTAGGGCTGTGAATCTTTGGTTGTCCCACGATTCGATTCGATTCCGATTGTTGTGGTCACGATTCGATTCAAAATCGATATATATTTTTTCTCAATTCAAAAACTTTTTTCTTTTAATTCAAAAGCATTTTTTCCAGATTCAAAACGATTCTCTATTCAAAATGATTCTCGATTCAATACATAGGATTTCATCACGATCTACTCCAGTCTTGTACTCCAAATTATGAATCGATTTCGAATCATTCCTTACGGGAATCGCAAATCTTTTTTAATATATATATATTTTTACACCCCTAGTGCTAGCCTATACACAGCTTTGTGTGTATGTCCGTATATGAGCACGGAATGATGGTGTATGATGATAAGAGCCCCTTGACACAAGTGTGATTATTGTTTTACCTGGGCCAGTTTCGATTTGTAGCCATCTGGGTTGAATGTGATTTGTGGAACTCCCTCTCGTGTTGTGATTGTGGACTTTGTTGACGTTTAAGAAGTATTTTGACATGCAGGTATATTTAAATATATAAAAAAACAATATTTTCGGCATCTGCCACTTGAATTAAAGGTGACTTGATTGATTGACATCAAAAAGTGCCTGTCAGCTCAAATCCACAATGCAATATTTTGTTAACTATTTTGTATTCAGCAATGGTGGGTAGATCTTGTTGAGCTGGTCATTTAGAAAGTAGCTCTCAAATAAAAATCACACCAGTGTGAACCGAGTGGTGCAACTCCCGTCTATTGGTTCTCTGTATCATTCCAATTTGTATCGTCCAATTTCTTCTCTGTATCGTTCCAATTTCTTCTCTGTATTGTTCCAATTTCTTCTCTGTATCGTTCCAATTTCTTCTCTGTACTCTGGTGCCCCTACTGGTATAAATAAGTAACATACTCGTGCTCACTTGTACAAACATACAGGTACCTACCTACCTACCTAGGTACACGGACGTTGCTGGATGTAGGAGTGGTTGCACCACTCAAAAACGTGTGGGCACCCCTGCTCTAGTAGGTAAACTAGGTATATAAAAATTGGCTTAAGGGAGGATGGCAACGTGTGAGGGACACACAGAGCCTATTGAAGTGGAGAAATAATCGATCGAAGTTACGTTTCCAAACTTCTTGTGAGGAGTATATAGCCACTCATGGGCTAGCACTTAACAAAGATAAGAAACAATGTGTGGTATGTTACATTTAATAGCTAAGGGGCGTCCGTACCTTAATGGGTATAGAGAGGTCGTGTGGTAATCAGAAAGTCACCGGCCCACCTCCCAGCCTGCCCAGGAATGCATGTTGGTGTCCCTGAGAGATACGTTAGCCAACATTTTAATGATCTATTATAAACAACAATAATAATAATAATAAAATTGAATTTCACAATATTCTTTTATATTTGTTATCATATCATGTGATGGATGTAATCATGCAAAAAACATTAAAACATTTGAACAATGGAGGTACTGTCAGTGTCTGTATGTACAAAAGTATCACACTTCCAACTGGCACTTTTGACATAGGCCTACCACAGATTCCACATAGCTCTGTGCTCAGTTATGATCAGATTTGGTGCCACCTAGCGGATGGTACATAACACTGCAAATAAACTGCAGAGCCTATTGCTGGCCTAGCCAGGTAAGTATACTTTTATCAGTTATTACATGACGTTTGGAGTTGGGATGGTACTTTTTCACTGATAATTAATTAATATAGATAATTAATATATGTTCCTCTTTAAAGGTCTTTATATTATGATGACTGTCATTAATATAGCCTACCGTATAATTAACCAATTTCAACCTGACATCGAAATTGTGGGCATATCATTATAGGCAACAGTAATAAAAATCATTCTTCTAAATCTAAATCTAAATGATCAAAAATGGCTTATTTGTGTGCGTACAAAGCACTCTAAGGTACAAAGTCTCTTGCCGATCGGTCCACATCAACATAATATGTGGTTAATCGTTACCATATTATGGTAACGATTTACTGTGCCAAATTGGAGAAATCTCACTCACTCACACCTACACAACTCATACATGTCTCTGAACTTTGACCGCTCGAGTGCCAGCATTTGTACCACAGAGCTAATACAGTTGTAAGAGCCATTTGAGCCACCATATTGTATAAGTATTTCATTGTCATTTGTCGACTCACTGGCCTTGGAACGTCTCGGAATCCCCCAGGAGGAAGTCACTAATGTTGCTCTGGAGAGGGAAGTCTGGAGCTCTCTGGTGGAGCTGTTGCCCCCGCGACCCGACTACGGATAAGCGGTTGAAGATGGATGGATGGATGGATGACGAGCAATAAAACTTCAGAGGAGCTTTTTCAGCACCACCACTCTGGGCCACGGACGTGCGTGCACTACCTTCATGCAGTAATATAATTTTGACCTTCAGGCAGTACCACTTCTAAAACTAATATATAGTCCAGCTAGGAGCCCTTAGGTCCAGGGCATGCTCTAATGATTTAGCTAGGGCACCCGAGCAGGCGACCTTGGGAAACTTTGTGACAGCTGCTGAAAGTTGGAGTACCATTAACAACCTGGATACGGTAAGGCAACATTTTCTAAATTTCATTATGCTTTGAGTAGCACGTGAAGTGTCAAACTTCACTTTTTCATGATTCTGAATCCAATAGCATTAGTTTTGCACAATGAACTCTCTTTGGGTGCACTTGGGTGCACTTGCCCAAATTAAATTATTAAATTAAATGTGATGACCTCATCACATTTGTGATGACAGCTATGGACCTAAAACATGAACCTTGGTTGAAAAAAACAAAGTTGTGCTTTAAGTAAAAGTATTAATATGGCTAATGTAGATGTACTCTCTTAAGTAAAACTCCGGAATTCAAAATATACTTGAAATATAGTTTAAGTAGCCTACAAAGGTATTGGTATAAAAAAGTACCAAAGCTCACAATGCGTCACATCGCAAGTAAATGTACTTACCGGTAGTTACTTTCCACCACTGGTAATATGTTTGCACCAGCATTGCAGCCAGAATTTGTGGAATACCCTGCATGAGGCTTGATAGGTATTTTTGGACTATTTGTAGATTTGTTTACAAGTGCCCTGCAATAATTAGGAATCGCTTATATATGACTTATATTTCATGTCACGATGTTCCACTAAGTTACATCTCACTTCTGGCCCAGCCAGTGTGAGGTAAATAATTGTTTTTCTCCTGTTTGCCATAACACCCAGTGTGTCTGTGAAAAACATGTTCTCTATCGTATCAGAGACTATCTCTCCACCCAACATATTTCATATGTATGGGGAATGTCCCCACCTCACTTGTGACGTGGATACCTCTTTAAGACACACCAGTGCACTGGCACGCACGGGTATATAAGGCCCAGGTGGTGCGTGATTACACTGGCTTTTTTGATCTCCACCGAGCAGTCCAAGACGTGGTCTCCTCAACGGAAGTGCAGAGCAAGTTATCAACAATAACTGCATTTTTTAGACTTTTTGAAAAGCAACTACTCACGAGTTCTGGCAGCCGGATTAATCCACTGCTGGAGGCAGGTTAGAGAGCTGGCGTGGATCGCTCCTCTCTGGATTGCTGTCACACAGCTCGTTTGTAGGTATAGCAAACAAAAACAGGGTAACACCAGCCAAAACACCGTTACAGGCGTATTGCTGACATAGTGTTAGTTTACGCGTCCTGTGGTGTAGCCTGTCTGTCGACCTGTGGGCAGGGACACAGACAGGACCATTGGCTCTGTAATCCTGTAAAGCAGCGGAATAATCGCACTATACGTTTGTATCACTGGCTTGGTGTCAGTTAACGCATCCGTGATGCATATTCCGTGGGCTGGAGTGGACCTGCGGTTGGCGCAGCGAAACATCAGCCCCGCTATAGGATCATTGGCTCTGTAATCCTGTAAAGCAGTGGAATAATCGCACTATACGTTTGTATCACTGGCTTGGTGTCAGTTAACGCATCCGTGATGCATATTCCGTGGGCTGGAGTGGACCTGCGTTTGGCGCAGCGAAACATCAGCCCCGCTATAGGCTTATCATTTAACACAGCACACTATACACTAGTGTATAGTATACAGGCGTATTGTCGCTGGGGCGGCTTCCGCGTCTTTGGTGCTGTGTTCTTTTGCTTCGCCTCGTGAGAGACAGAGCTCCCTGGGGTGTATTGCGGCTAAAGCCGTTCACACACCCTGGTGTAGACTGCGTGGTAGAACCCGTACGGACGGGGGAAGCCACGGAGCAAGCTTATCCTCCGAACCGTGGGTCCTGTCAGTCATAGACAGGACGAGCTAATTCCACAACAAACAAAGTTTGGTCTCCAGTGCACGGTGATATATCGTAGGGTAAATTGTTGCCTGGAAAGTCGAGGGAGACTCTCATAAATCCCTGTTCTAGTGGACCAAACAGTGGAAATTGGTATACGTATATACACTATATAATGCAAAACGTTTGGAGCAGAGTGTTTGTCTCCAACTCAAACACTCTGTGTCTCAGTGCAGCTAGGAAATTCAGGTGCAACCTCCTCCAGAGAGAGAGAGAGAGAGACTATAGAACTCAGCTGGCTGTTGTTTAGTTATTTTTCTATTTGGAAAGATCCCCATTAGCTGATGCCATGGCAGTCAGCTAGTCTTTGGGGTCCACATGAAACATGTTACCGAAAAAAAACAAAAAAAAACAACACATGAATATCAATATGTGACTGAGAGACAGCAGTGTAAATTGCACATAGGGTAAATTGTGCCCTCACTTCTCAAGCACATTACTATACTCCCCGTTTTTTGAGCATGTTTAAGCAATTAAATTTATATATATTTAATATAACATATTAAAATAATAGTGTATATAGGTATTGAATTAAATGGAAACAGCAGGGGTTTCTCTGGGGCTGCGTGGGGCACATATGCCCACAGAGGATGGCCATGACCAGTGGGTGACCTGTGGGTTCCCTGGTCATGCTGATAGCAGCTCATGAAGATCCTGACTCCTGTATGTTTTTCTTCCTCTTGCCAGTTGAGGCTAGGAGGAATGAAGGAATCCGACGGCCATATAACACACTATACAGGGGTATTGCTGGCGGGGCGCCAGTTTACGCTCCTGTGGTGTAGCCTGTCTGTCGATCTGAGTGCAGTGACACAGACAGGACCAGTGGCCCGGTAATCCTTAAAGGCAGTGGAATACAACGCACTATATGGGTGTATTATTGGCATGGCGTCAATTCACGCATCCATGCTGCATATTCTGTGGGCTGGAGGGGACCTGCGAGTGCGCAGTGAATATAGTTGTGTATATTCGTACGTCTCTAAATGTTTTGATGAATTGAAGATGGTGGGCCCTATTGTAAACAAGTGTAATGCTTTATGGTATCGCCCACTCTCTGTTAACAGTATTTGTATTGAGTTGTACTCGAAATGTACTGTAATTCTGCAAGCTGTTAGTAAATCAGTAAATCAATCAATCAAAACAACAGCCCGGCCAGGCTATAGCATTAAAACGCACTATACAGGCGTATTGTCGCTGGGGCGACTTCCGCATCTGTAGTGCCGTGTTTTTGCCTCGCCTCGTGAGAGAGAGCTCACTTGAGTGTATTGCGGCTAAAGCCGTTCACGCACTCCGGTGTAGACTGCGTGGTAGAACCCGTGCGACGGGGGACGCCACGGAGCAAGCTCATCCTCCGAACCGTGGGTTCTGTCATAGACAGGATGAGCGTATGGCTGCCGTGGCAGTCAGCTTTCCGCGTTCAGGTGTAGTAGCGCACTATACAGTGTATAGGACGTGCTGAGTCTGCCAGGAGCAAGCCCTGAAATCACAGCCATTTGCACACTACTGTATATACGGCGTATTGCTGACCGTGTCAGCTCACGCGTCCGTGATGTAGTTTCGCCAATGTTGGCAACTCGAGTGTGCCGCGGCTGTCGGGCGGAATACTCTGTACGGTGTATCACGGCAAGGCCGTTCACGCACCTATAGGTGTAAACTTGCATGGTATAATCCGGTTACCGGTTCGAAACCACAAAGTAAGCTCCTTCTCATCCCGAGAATGCACTATGGCTATCTAGGCACAGCTAGTCAACACAGGGTTATTCTGTCACTGCTTCAGCACCGGCTTATATGTGGCACTTATGTGACCATTAGGGCCCGGACCTTATTGAGGAGCTGCAGCGACTGGCTTTCAGGCTCCCCAGGCAGTGGCAGCAGGCATGCTATTGATGCCCTTTGGTGAGGTGCCGTCTGTGGCAGCCCCAGGCCAAGCTGCGATAGGAGGACAAGCTCCCCCACGCTGCCTATTGAGCCACCGGCCATGTTTGGCCAAAAGGCCAGTGCTTTGCTACAGCATCCTAAGGAGGCTGTGGAGGTGCACAGGAGGTGCAGGAATGCTCCGGCAAGGCCATGAGTAGCCTGCCTCGGTCACCCCTCAGGCTGTGCAACCCCAGTCAGGTTTGGCAGTTCCAGGGACCTACGGGTCCGGTTACAGGCCAACCGGCAGGGTATGGCTAAAATGTGCTCGGCGGGCTAAGCCCATACCTCAGTCCTGACAGTTAAGGCCCCAGACCCCACCCGCTGTCTCTCGGGACAGCGGTTGTCCTGGAAGACAATTCAGGTGGACCCCTGGGTGGGTTCCACTATGTCTTCGGGAGGGTGGGGTGCTGCTTACAGCACTCCCGGCAAGGAAGGGCTGAGGGTCTTACAGGCCATCCTCCAAGGCGACTGGCTTGCCATGCTCGACCGGGGATGCTTATTCTCAGATCCCGGGTCTGACGCACTGACCGGCTTGTCTTAGATGACAGAACCTTCGAGTCCCGTGTCCTCCCATTCGGCATATGTCTAGCCCCCCGATTGGACATAGTCCTTGGCGGGAGGGCCTTTGCATCCTAAATTGGATAACTGAATGGTGTGTGCTCGCTCAGAGGTGCAGTGCCACAACAACGTGGCCAGGCACCTGCAGCACTTTGGGCACCTAGGCCGGCACCTCAACAAGAGGCCTTGCAGGCGTCAACTCTCACAGTCCGCAGCGCTCCTCGGCATGTGTTAGAGGGCAAAGCAGGGACTCTGTCCCTTGCTCTAGTGAGTCGGGCCACCCTCAGGTTGTGCCTCCGCCCCTTAGGGCTGAGGGCAATCATGGTGCACTTTGTGCCTCCGGCTCTTCTGAACATGCAGCCAGTGCATTATCTGTCATTCACAGTCATGCACTACGTGGGCGTATCGTTGACAGCGTCAGTTTACACGTTCCACGTTGTTCCAGCGAATTCACACTGCTGTTCACACAGCAGAATGTGACGAGACTGTCAGGGGTGAGCAGAACCACCATAAGGTTGTATTACGGCATGGCCGTTTAAACACCTGGGTGTAATTCTGTGTGTTGGAGACCGGTTGAGCTCCCTCCTCATCCAGAGGTAATCGTGTGGCTAGGCCAGGGATCTGGCAACATGGCGGGCCGCTGTCCCACACAAGGGCGACACAATAGTCACCCAGTTGGTCCTCATACCGTTCATCCCTCACACAATAGGCCAGCAGTCCCTCCTCGGGGAGTGGTATTGTCTGCCTTACGGCATGAGCCAATTAAGCCCGTGGAGACTTGGGCTGCAATGGCTTCTCACAGGACAGCATTCTTGCTGTTAGCACTGCAGTGTCAGCCACAAGAATGTCTCTGTCAGTGAGGGGTGCTGCCGCTTCCTACATGGCAATGCTTAGGTGTTGTCGCCATCAATCCCTGCATTTTGCCTACGGCCTGATCAGAGTGTGAGCCAGTCAGTCTATTGATTTTCACCCTTCCCACCCTCCTATAAGCAGGGTGGTGGAGCAGGGTAAATGGGCCTAACTGTCTTAGGCAGATAGTCTCCAAGACTGGACTTCACTCATTGGCTTGTGAAACAATCCAGCAGGCATATAGGTGGGCAGGCAGGCCAGCCCCAACGGGAACATGTGCACATTCCACACAAGGCCTCGCTGCCGCATGGGTTTACGGCGAGATGCCCTCCAATCTGAGTTTTGTGGGACAGCCTCTTGATCGATGCTGTCAGCATTTATCAGGTTCTACCATTATGTGGTATCAGTGTGGCATCCAGCACCCTTCTCACTGGGTGTGTGCTTAGCTCCGCAGCATAAACGCGATGGGAACTATGCACAAAAACGAAGGCCATCCACTTTTTACTTGTAAAACCGTGATGTGACATAAGGATCATTCCGGTTCAGAGAACAGGGCTTCAACAGTCAGCTGACCGAGTGTTCGGCAGGCTGACTTGAGCGGGAGCGCAGGCCCTGCAGACTGCAGTAACCTCGTTACAAAGAAAGGAAGAGCATTTCCTGAAGGGTGCCCTGAGGCCCAGAGGAGCTCAGGTTAGGGACCCAATCAGGCCCATCTGGGGTTAGCTCCGGAGGCTCTACGACCTTTAGTCAGTGAGCGTGACATGCTCAAGACAGCAGTCTTGTCGGTGTCACATCTGCAAGGAGAAATGGGGGAGTTGCGAGCTCTGTCAATCCATAATGAGCTCTGCAGGCCTATGCCGGATGATGGTATAGTCTTGCCCCAAACCGGCCTTTCTCCCCAATGTTTTCAAAAGGGCACGTCTCAATCAGGTGATTGAGCTCTGTCCTACCATCGTCATACAGACAGTAGACATACAGAGACGGAGTCGGTCCTCACTCTGCCCTATTGGAGCATTAGATTCGTATGCCAGGGCCACACAAGGCCCACAGAGTAACGAACCAGCTCTTTGAGTGCTTCAAGTGAGAGTGCATGGATCACAGAGGTTATCCAGCACACAAACAGGTAGGAGTACCAGTGCCGCCTGGAGGGCAGGCACACTCCACCTGGGGACGCTGTGGAAAGGTGCGTCTCTGACAGACCTGCACAGCGGCGACATAGTCTACTCCGTCTAATGTACATTCACCCGGTTATACCGGCTGAACATGCAGCATTCGCTCCCTTCGGGGAGTTGGTCTCGCATGCTACTCAGCGGTGGGTGTCATTGTCACCTTCACCAGTCAAGCCAGCCTTGCGTCTAGTGGGCTGGCTTGGGCGGCCCTTCACCCCTGTGGTCTCTGGCCTTAGCGTCTTGCAGGGCCGGGCTCTGGGTGGCGCCTAGCGCCTGAGCATTTGGCGGCGGATGGCGTCTGGCTGTCCGGCCGTTCCAGGGGTTGTAAATACATTACATTGAACATACATGATGAATCATTCCAAATTCAGTATGTGCTGGGTCGAAGCCCACTGGTGTTGTCTTTGGGGTTCTGGGACTGCTTCGCTTCCTCACGAGGTGTCTTACAGAGTTCCCCATACATATGAAATATGTTGGGTGGAGAGATAGTCTCTGATACGATAGAGAACGTGTGGTTACGTGGTAACCTATGTTCTCTGAGTGAAGAGACTATCTCTCCACCTCGATGTCGCTCAGAAGCGGTGTCGATCAAGTAAACCAGTGTAATCACGCACCACCTGGGCCTTATATACCCGTGCGTGCCAGTGCACTGGTGTGTCTTAAAGAGGTATCCACGTCACAAGTGAGGTGGGGACATTCCCCATACATATGAAATATGTTGGGTGGAGAGATAGTCTCTTCACTCAGAGAACATAGGTTACCACGTAACCACACGTTATTTGACCTTCTAGCTAGGTAGACTTCATGTCTCCCTCGCTCTCCTATTTACGTCTTAATAACGTTATATGCCGTCAATTGTAATATGCCAAGCATACCTCCTAGCTATAGGTGGCGCTATTATTCACTTTCTGTTGACTTCTGAACCCAAAATGAACACTTCCCCATGTCAAAAGGATGTTATGACTTATGCCCTTTAAATTCTTGTCACTGATGATGTGTCAGTGAGATCTTTTCAACTCTGTACAGACCTGCCATTTTCTCTCCCGATATAATGGGTAATATATCAAATGGAAAATCCTACGCTGACTGCTTGTGGACTCCTTCTTTGTGTCTTGTGTCAAAATCATTATAAGGTATTCTGGTATACTCTGATACTTTTACTCTTTAAGTATTGTAGTTTACCTCTAAAGTATTTATCTTTAAAAGGTATTAATATAGGATTATAGTTTTATAAGTTTAACATTAAGGATAGTTTAATATTCACTTGGTTTAAAAGGTTTTACAGTCCTTTACATTAGGTACTTTCTGACTTGAGTACTAGTAGTATGAACTGCTAACAAAAGGATAGATGACCCACAAGTCTTTAACTTCATGGGGCTACAGGACAATCCTAGCTAGCCTCCTGCAGAACCACTGCATAATAACTTTGTGTAGAAGCCTAGCAGGTGTACACATGGCGTGATGTTGCATCTTCTCTATACCCTAATAGCCTACTGGGATATTCATAACTATCTTCAGTGATCACTTTTATTTTTATTTTTTTGTGATAATCCTCCCTACAATAGAATGTGCTGACCAAGGAGTTCCTCCCTGTCCCCAGTTCACCCCTGGGGTAAAAAAAAGATTAGGTTTCGTTTTTGGTTAGAGTGCCCATCCTTCATCCAATCATGATCGAGCAGAGGCGGGCCTTGGTGTGTGTGTTGTTGGCCTGTTGCGCGTCCCCCCACTATCTTGTTACCGGAGCGGATCAGGGTTTTTTCACAAATCTCCCAAATCACTGAATGCTCCTTTAAATAAACATTTGTATTATCTAGAATGTGTTTTTGAATACTTATTATGACTTTCACTCCACATTCAAAGACCGTATGTGAGCTTGTATGCTATTTTTAGAACGTTTCTGGAAAATCGTTTTAGGGGGCTATAAACACCATATTATAATGAGCATCAGAGCATAAGGACTCATGGCCAGCTCTATAGAACCTTCTCCAGGGGAAAGAGAACATGGGTAGGCCTACGGCTCAGAGACTTTTCTTTTATCAATAAATGCACTTGATTTCTAGAGCTCACTGTTATTTTCTTTATATATAACTTTATATATTATCTTCATAGAAGACCATTAAAAAAATGGGGGAACAAAGTTACGATTCTTTCAGGAATCGTAATTGCTGGGACTTTTTGTGAATTCTGCATGTCACGTCCCCAGAGGCCGGAGGCAATACTACCGGGCTAAATGTGGCCTTGGCCTTGTGGTTAACAAGACAGACGGAGCCCATCTTGGCAATGCATTAGGAGGAGACTTCATATGGGTCCATCCACAGCTGAAATGGTCCGATAAAGGGTCCATGTCATGATTGATGCGAATGCCCAACGGGATTCAACCTTTGACTCTATTCCTGTTTAACTCAAGCCCACTCCCACAATCTGAAGACCCACAAACGGATCTTGAAACCAAAGCATAGAAGACACTCCAGCAGGGTCTCCACATATTGTTGGCAGTCAATGTAGATAGAAGCAGACAGACACACATCCTGCTTAAACGGTTGAGCCAGTTAAAAAGCAGGAAGCACCGTTTGTTGGCTTGTCCCCTACATGTTCCCTCCTCCTTCAGTACTGGCCACTTCTGTTGTTTCATTGTCGTGTTTTAGTTCCTGCATGTCCAGAATTTCAACAATTGGCTGACAGTACAGTACTGTTTCTCCCCCACAATGCACCCAGATTCCGTCTCCTCCAGTCCTCCTCGTCCTCAGTACATCTTCTGTCGGTTGGGCAGCACTGCCTCCTTAAGGAAAGAGAAGATGAGGAGGATCCCAGACCTTTTCCCCCGCTTGCCCTTTGTGAAGTAGTTTGACACCACGTCATCTCCTTGCTGCTGGGCGGAGGACGGAAGCACATATTCTCCAGCAGAGAGTGATAGGAAGAACAAGAACGGTATGATCCACAGGCAGATGGTGCAGTATGCCAGCACCTCCGAGAAATGGTAATACACATCTGAGAAGTACTGGAAAGCCATGCAATGGTTCACCACTGTCAATACGCCGGAGAAGATGAAGTTGGGCGAGCTCAGCAATATGTAGGGGAAGGTCTGCAGCAGGCCGGTATACACCAGGTTGGTGAAAAGGCCCACTCCCACCATCAACACAGGGAACCCTTCAAACAGGTACAGACCAACGAGCACACCTGTTGAGGCCAGTATCATGTACTTCATTATTCGACTGGCCAGAACTGTGTACTCCTCCATTAGTAGTGCCACGTAGTACAGGGCAGTCGCGATGGCTAGAATGACAAATGAAATCTGGAGCAACAGCGACAACCAACTCAATAGATAAATAAACCACATGTCTCATAAGAAAGAAAATATTCCAAAAAGAATTCGATGTTCCGTTCGTCACTCAGTGTTAACGTTCCACGTTCCACCCACTGTCTCTCAGGGAACCCTTATATTGGCGTCAACATCACAGTTACGTCAGACCAGAGTGTCTGTGTGTCTGTCGGGACACAATATGCCTATTTTGGACATACTTGACGTCAATTTTAATGTCGTCATTTTTACTGACGTCTTAGATCTCTAGGTCGTCCTCAAACAAGCCCTCCATCGTCGTTTCCAGTCATCCCGGTTCTCCATACGTCTGGCCAGTTCGTTGGTACTTTGCACTCCTGCGTCGTTCTTGAGTACATCCACGTATGTTAGCGTGGGACGTCCTCGTGACCGGTGCCTGTGTGTTGGATCCCACAGCACTAGTTTGCTGGCTGGCAGCTCTTGGTGTCTTTGACAGTGTCCTGCTAGTCTCATTCTCCTGGCTGCTATTTTCTGGCTCACCCTTGGCATTCCATCATACAGATTTGTGTTGTTAACATGAGTGCTCTTATTGATGTTGAGTGCTGCACGCAGCATTCTGGTGTAGCACCCATTGAGAGACTTCTGCAGGGTTGGCTTCAAGGTCCAGTATTCACTGCCGTATAGGAGAACAGACTCTACCGTTGCGTAGAAGAAGCTGAGTTTGGTTTTACAGGGGAGGTTGGAGTTCCATACACTGGCCATGCCGTTTAGGGCCCTCCATGCAAGTGCCTTCCTCACTTTCAGGTCTTGTTCGGTTGAGTTGACCCATGAGCCCAGGTACTTGAAGTCCTTGACTTCCTTCAAAGCAGTGCCTCCTGTTGTTGTCAGAGGTGGATGCTCTGATGGGACGTTATAGTTGACAACTTCAGTTTTCTTGGCATTCAGCCGGAGGCCAACCTTGGCACACTCTGATTCCACTCTGGTCAGGAGCTCCTGAGCTTGTTCCACGTGGTAAGAGAGCAGGCTGATGTCGTCCGCATAGTCCAAGGGCAGGTAATAGTCAGCGTTTATATTCCCAACTTGATCCTCAGAAGGTGCTTCCACACAGTAGAGTCACGAAGATGC
The DNA here is from genome assembly GCF_964188405.1 of Protomyctophum parallelum. Classification (NCBI taxonomy): domain Eukaryota; kingdom Metazoa; phylum Chordata; class Actinopteri; order Myctophiformes; family Myctophidae; genus Protomyctophum; species Protomyctophum parallelum. The sequence goes on along the minus strand of NC_139705.1, from coordinate 33,638,031 downwards.
CAGTTGCCACAAAAGCCAGAAGTCTCTTCTTGGTTTTTAGACAGCTGGTAGAATGGAAATGAAGCTCCACCCACGCGGCAGTGTCGGCAAAGCATTTCCGGTTTTAGGCCGACACTGCAAGTTGCCGTGTGGGTGGAGCTTCATTTCCATCCACCAGCTGTCTTCTTCTTCTTCCTCTTTTTTCCTGTATCATCCTCAAATGTCCAACTCAGTATCAAGTAGCCACGCCCTTGTCTCTAGTCCCACGTGGAAGAGGCCGGCCTCCAAAGGAGGTCTGTACAGGGGATACAGATGGGTTAATTGTGTGTTCGGCAGACTGCTCAGGCTCGCCACACTTGCATACGTCTGTCAAGCCCCACTTCTTCATTGCTGATTTGAAGCAGCCGACTCCAGTGCTCAGGCGGTTCAGTACGGTCCATTGTCGGCGTGGTAGGTCCTCTCCTTCAACGCCATCGCCCGGGTCACGGATGTAGTGGTGCAGTGGTGAAGACGTGAGGGAAAAGGTCACATCAAGGGTCTCACTTATCTGTCGCCCTGGGGAGCTTCCGCCAACACTCCGAACCATAACTGGCTGCCTGAAACCCACTCCTGAGTCCTACCTGCCAGTCCTTGCAGGAAATGCCCCGGCCGGCCTCCGACGAGAGGCTGCTACCATCAAGCTAGCAAGGAAAGCCAAAATACATGACTGGCATAATAATAATAATAACTGGAACTGCACTCTGTCGAGTGCAGTTCTAGTTGCACACTAGTTGCACACTGGTAGGCCATAAATGGCCTACTAGTGCGCAAGCAGAGCGCGCAAGTACTTTCGACCGCTACAAACTGTCAAATCTCAGTAATTACTACTTGTGCCTGATACGGCAGTGGTGCCAGATTACATACATGTATACATAGGAGCATTACTCCTCCCAACACTAAAACATATCGTCATTACGTCACCATCGAAAACCAATTACACTCTGGCATTGGGTCCTTTAATCCACATCTTTATTACGTCATCATTGAGAGCTAGTTATACATATACTATGTATGTATATGTCATTTGTAAGTTGATTAGCGGTATACTGTGGTTACTATGCACCGTCCCAGCCGTCCCGCCAATTTTGATGGGTATGCACCGTCCCAGCAAATGACGTAATGACTAATTGTGCCTGATACGGCAGTGGTGCCAGATTACATACAGTACATGTATACATAGGAGCATTACCTTTAATCCTCCCGACACTAAAACATATCGTCATTACGTCACCACCATCGAAAACCATTGGTTTTTATACATATACCATTGGTTTTATATATTATTACTTGCTTGCGCAAGTAATAATACTGGCCAAAACAACATTCCAATAAAACAAAACAAACACGTGAAAAACTATATACAATCAAGAGACAAGCAGGAACTGGTACAGGCTTTTCCCTGGCTGGCAGTTCTCCCCTGTTGTTAGCCTCAAGTGAGACTGAACTGCCTCCACCTGCAGCAATCCTGCTCTTAAACAGGTAGGGCAAACCATCCTCTAATTAAGTAAGTGATCATTAGTTAACTCGCCACACGGCTAACTATATGAGTAATTCTTCCACATTACTATATACATTAAAGGAATACAAGATATACAAACACTCAACTATTTCACAGGTCCAATTCATTTAGAGAACCTAACATAAACAAGACCAAACATAATACAGACAGGAACAAACACCCCTCCTCCTCTACAGTACTTGGCACCCTCCAATCTAGAGAGGAGTGCCAGCACTGCAGAGGGGAGACAGGTGACAGACATACCAATGCAACTTCAGTGTCAATAAATACAAATAAACATTTAAATTTCTTTCAACCATTGTGTTAATTACTAAAAATGTCATGTGTACAATATATATAAAACCGTTACTTCCAGTCCAGCTGTTTGTCAATTGATCAAGTTGACTTAACTGTGTGGTCTATTTGCAAGGTCCTTGATATTGTCTAAGGGCAGGGGCTGCCCCGTGACAGATCCCATCTCTCACACGTTACAATTCTGGAAATTCCTGGAATAGTGGAATACAACAGAAAAAAAGGTTTCAGCACCACGGAGAGCGCTCTGCACTGACAAGGTGCAGCAACTTGTGCGATATTCAGATAATCTTCAACCGATTGTTATAATTCGAAGTGGTATATATTCTGTGAAGTTTATATTTTCATTGGGTCATGTTTTTAATATGCCTATATATCAAATGATATAGAGATGGTAGGGTAGTGCCCAAGCCCTGTTAGCCATGCAGCCTATATGATCTGTGGTGCGCTTGCTAGGCCTACACTCTCAATTATATATATTATATAAGAGAGAGAGAGAGAGAGAGAGAGAGAGAGAGAGAGAGAGAGAGAGAGAGAGAGGTGTGAATGGAATCATTGTGTGTGCGCATATATGGCACATCTCTCTCATGCCTATAGGTAATTGTCACGGAAGCCGTGGATATAAACGGCTTGGGATATCCGTGGATATACACGGCTTGGCAAGGCTTTTTATTTACCTTGAAAGTGCAGTGCGAGTCAGCGACAAAGTACAAAAAATTTATAATACTGGCCAAAACTGGCCAATACTGGCCAACACTAGTAGGCCATAAATGGCCTACTAGTGCGCAAGCAGAGCGCGCAAGTACTTTCAACCGCTACAAACTGTCAAATCTCAGTAATGACTACTTGTGCCTGATACGGCAGTGGTGCCAGATTACATAATACATAGGAGCATTACCTTTAATCCTCCCAACACTAAAACATATCGTCATTACGTCACCATCGAAAACCAATTATACTCTGGCATTGGGTCCTTTAATCCACATCTTTATTACGTCATCATTGAGAGCTAGTTATACATATACACAGATATGTATATGTAATTTGTAAGTTGATTAGCGGTATACTGTCGTTACTTTGCGCCGTATGCACCGTCCCAGCCGTCCCGCCAATTTTGATGCGTATGCACCGTCCCAGCAAATGACGTAATGACTAATTGTGCCTGATACGGCAGTGGTGCCAGATTACATACTGTATGTATACATAGGAACATTACCTTTAATCCTCCCGACACTAAAACATATCGTCATTACGTCACCACCATCGAAAACCATTGGTTTTATACATATACAATAGTATATGTATAACTAGCTCTCAATGATTACGTAATAAAGATGTGGATTAAAGGACCCAATGCCAGAGTGTAATTGGTTTTCGATGGTGACGTAATGACGATATGTTTTAGTGTTGGGAGGATTAAAGGTAATGCTCCTATGTATACATGTATGTAATCTGGCACCACTGCCGTATCAGGCACAATTAGTCATTACGTCATTTGCTGGGACGGTGCATACGCATCAAAATTTGCGGGATGGCTGGGACGGTGCATAGGAGTCCCGGGCGAAACTAGTACTTGCACGCTCTGCTCGCGCAAGTAATAACTAGAACTGCACTCTGTCGAGGGCCTACTTGCGTGTTGCACACAAGTAGGCCATAAATGGCCTACTAGTGCGCAAGCAGAGCGTCGTACTGTCGACCCCTACGAACTTTCAAATCTCAGCCTCTCTGTGAAATAACGGTTTTCAATATTGAATTATTAGGTTTAGCTATTTATATACGTATAGTTTTTGGAGGTATTTTTAAGTATGGTAAAAGCTTCTATCTATAAAATAAATACAGTCCCGTCGATTTAGAAGTGTCCAGGATCCACTTGTAGTTTCTCAAAGAAAACTAAAACATGGATATCAGATGATTTTTCTTTTATATTACTTGAAAATAAATATGTTATCACGTATACAGTATACTATTATTTATTTTAAACTTTCAATAACATTAATTTTACTTAATTTTGGATTATAGTGATATCAATAATAAATCATGGTCTGAGTAATGGGTGTCTCTGTGTATATATATATATATGTAATTTGTAAGTTGATTAGCAGTATACTGTGGTTACTTGGGTCGTTTGATGCGTATGTCCCGTAGCAGAATATGACGTGATGAAGATATGTAGAGGGTATAACTGGCTCTCGATGGTGACGTAATAATGATAATACCATTATTACATTATTATTTATGTTTCAGTGTCGGGTGGATTAAAGGTAATGCCCCTATGTATACATGTATGTAATCTGAAACCAATGCCATATCAAGCACAAATTAATCATTACGTCATACGCAGCCACAGACATACGCATCGGAGCACCGGACAAACAACATTACCTGCACGCTCTGCTTGCGCAAGTAAGTTGATTAGCAGTATACTGTGGTTACTTAGGTCGTTTGATACGTATGTCCATAGCAGCATATGACGTGATGAAGATATGTACCAATGCCAGGGTATAACTGGCTTTCGATGGTGACGTAATGATGATATGTTTCAGTGTCGGGTGGATTAAAGGTAATGCCCCTACGTATACATGTATGTAATCTGACACCACTGCCATATCAAGCACAAATTAATCATTACGTCATACGCTGCCACGGGACATACGCATCGAAGCACCGGACAAAAACATTACTTGCACGCTCTGCTTGCGCAGTAATAATAAGTAATAATAACTTTATTTATATAGCACTTTTTAAAACATGCGTTACAAAGTGCTGAACAACAGTATTCACATAGCAGCGTAACAATACAAGAATAAGATAAAACTGATTTAAAAGTGGCCTAAGTAAAGAGATTAGGTCAACCTACACAATAAACAATTATTAAACTACTTTAAAAATATTACAGGTGTCAAGTGACACCTAATATCCTGCACAACACTACAGTGGAAATAGAGCTTCCAAACAGACTCGCCACCCTTACAACATCCATCCCGGAGAACTTATCCCAGCATCTTGGAAGCAGGAGTGGGAGTCTGCTGGGCCCTCCCGTATGCACCACTACCAGCTGTCTAAAAACCAAAGAGGAAGAGACTCCTGCCGCTCGTGGCATCTTCGTGACTCGGCTGTGTGGATACAGTCAGAGTGACATGATGCCGCCGCCCGCCCGGTCCACAATCACCGTCAGCTGCGCTGCGTTTGCCTGTCGGGTATAAACTTGACAGAATTTCCTACATAATGCCTAATTTACATATTTTAATGTACAATTTCAGAAAAAGTGTAATAAAATAAATCATTGTCTTCGTGTAAGTAATCAACTGGGGAAGTTTCATGGTATTATTAACTATTAATTACATGTTTACCTATTTACCTATCACGTATAGGCCTACTGTAGGTGAACATTACAAAATGTGTGACAAATATGAAAAAGCTACTCCTGGGTTATCATATATTAATTTACTTATATTGATCCTATAAACAATTTATATAGGTATGGGTTTTACCACTCAATTCATAATTAACGTTACAAACTGGTTCTGAACTGAACCAGTTCTCAACCGGTGGAAAAGGGGCCAGTCTGAAGAAAGAGTAAAGAGACAAGAGAACAAAGACAAGTCTCTCGAGACAGACTAGACTACAACTGTCACAATATCAGTCAGTCACAACAGGAGGAAGTAGAAAACACACACACACACACACACACACACACACACACACACACACACACACACACACACACACACACACACACACACACACACACACACACACAACAAGTGAATCTAGGAGACAGGAGTCCTCTACACTACAGTGAAATCAAAGTCCACGACCTTGGTACCAACACAGAAAAGGCACGTCACCTGTCCTTTGTACTGTTCTGAATGACCCGGTTCTGGGAGATTGGTCTAAAAACCTTCCACAATATAGGGAGGTGCAAGACCGTTACGGGCTTTTGAACACAAAATCATCTTACACTCCACTGGGAGCCAGTGGAGAGAGACCAGGACCATTGAGATGTGTTCTCTTAGCTCGTTGCCTGTCATGAGCATGGAAGAAGAATTTAGGAATAGGATCAGCTGCAGACGTTTGTACCATCAGCAAGTCCAGAATACAGGACGTTGCAGTAGTCCAGCCATGAGAAGTTTAGCATGCATGAAGATAGGACAACTCTCAACAGGTCACTGGAGAGAGGAAGGTTCACTTCCCAGATGGTTAAACAGGAGGGAACATTTCATAACATTTCCTTGAGCAGAGAGAGTCCTTCTGTGTGCAGGGGCAATATCATAAACAGTTCAAGTTCATGGTGGCTCCACAGTGAATGTGTGGCCCTGACATTTCTAAGTGCAGGCCTCTTCTCATGGAGAATTCAACTTTAGCAATATGGTTTTTCAGATTTGAAGCATCATAAAATGGTCTATACTGAAACATAAATAAATATAAAGATAACACCCGTGTGAAGTGAGGGGCGCTCTTATCATTATACATCATGATCAAATTTATTTGATTGGTTAGCCGATTTGCTCGTCTACACATGATGTACATTTTCCCTTCATTGTCAATGGCATTTAATGTTTGTGTTGCCACATTTTACGTCATATTTGGCGGACATTTGACCTAATTTCCCCTTTCATTGCCCAAGGCAAATATGAGGCGTGTGTGGACAAAATTTACGTCATATTTGAGGCAATTTCCCCTTTCATTGAACTGAATTTATGTGATTGGTTAGCCGATTTGCTCGTCTACATAATGACGTAAAGTTTCCCTTCAATGTCAATGCCATTTAATGTTCATGTTGGCACATATGTCATATTTGGTGGACATTTGACCTAATTTCTCCTTTCATTGTCAATGGCAAATATTGATACCGTGTGGGGACAAAAGCTGTATAGGAGGGGCTAGCGCCCGTCAAAAATAGACCTATCAGCCTATCTTTGAAGAGACTGAATTCACTCCAGGGGTCATTGGAGTTACGCACGTTGAGTTTGAGGTCAATCAGTCAGACTGTGCTCATAATACTTTGGGGACAGATACATGCTAGCTAAATAACTTCTTCCCAGAATATACTGGAGAAGCCAAAACCCTGACCATTTTTAAGAGAAAGTTCGAAAATGATTATATATTAAACTAGAACTGCACTGTGTCGAGTGCATACTTGCTTGTTGCACACTAGTAGGCCATAAATGGCCAACTAGTGCGCAAGCAGAGCGCGCAAGTACTTTCGACCGCTGTAAACTGTTGAATCTCCGTATCTCTGTGAAGGAACGTTTGAAATGTCTAATTATTAGGTGTAACTATTTGCTACCTACCTACTTTATGCATGTAAACACCTAGTATTATTAAGTATGGTTCAAGTTTCTATCTATATACGAAATACACTTTTATCAATTTAGAAATATTCTGGATATTCTGGAATGAAATTAACGTAAAGCTTTATGGTTAACTTTTTGACACTACCGTTACTTTTATACACTCCAGAAACATAATGTTGTATTACTTACGTCATCATTGAGAGCAGTTATACATATACTATATACAGTATGTAGTTGTAAGTTCATTAGCTGTATACTGTGGTTACTTTGCGCCAAAAACCGCCCCAGCCAACCCGCCACTTGATGCGTATGCAAATAAAACAGCAAATTTGTGCCTGGTTTGCTGGGAACAGATTACATAAATGACAATATTTCTTACGTCACCATTGAGAGCTAGTCATACATATACACACCATGTACTCTGGTCCCAGCAAATCAGGCACAATTTGCTATTTTATTTTACTGATATTGTATATGTATGACTAGCTCTAAATGATGATGTAAGAAATATGGTCATTTATGTAATCTGGTCCCAGCAAACCAGGCACAAATTTGCTGTTTTATTTGCATACGCATCAAGTGGCGGGTTGGCTGGGACGGTGCATACGGACCGGGCGAAATTATTACTTGCACGCTCTGTTTGCGCAAGTAATTTAATTCACACCAGGCAGCGCTCTCCCTTGGATCCTTGGAGTTACACATGCCGAGTTTGAAGTTAGATCGCACACACACCGGGAATGACCTCCCAGAAGATACTGAAGAAGGCAAAACCCTGACCACTTTTAAGTCAAAGTCAAATTATCCTATATTCAATTTAGCTCGTGGGCCTTTCGTGTTTCAATGTTAATGAGAGTGATTTGTCCCAAAACATGACACGTAAGCCTACTGCAACCTCTGCATATCCCAGAATGTGATGCAACTTTTGCATTTCAATGTTAGCGGGCGTGAAATTTCACGTTTTGAGACATTCTTTGTCTTGGGGTAGACATAATAATTTTTACCCTTTTAACAAGTAATTTCCTAGTAAACAGCACCGCACATGACATCATGTGGCAGCCAAGTCTATGGACTTTGAATGTTTGTTTAGAGCACTTTAAATAGAGTACATTGTTTGTTTGTTTGTGTGATTTCTCCAATGCACAGCTTTCCGAAATTAACCCATTCAGGCCTGAATGAGCTTATGAGCTTGTAGAGCTATTTTTCAATAGCTAAATTATAACATAATGTATGTAACCACCAAAAGGGGTTAATTCCCACTCAAAATGGGTTAAGTCATATAGGTCAGCCAAGTCTATGTACTTTTAATGTTTGATTAGACTATAGCCTAATAATTATACATTTCTCGTCCACAGTCAAGTCTATGGACTTTACTGTTTGTTTAGGGTAAATTATGATGTAATTCTTGCCAGCCAAATATGTGGACTGTAATGGTTTAGGGTAGTTATGATGTAATTTTATACCAGCCAAGTCTATGGACTGTAATGCTTGTTTAGGGCAGTAAATGTTAACGTAAGACGTCATCTCACTGATATAAATACATCTTTTAACTAGAACTGCACTCTGTCGAGTGCCTACTAGTGCACAAGCAGAGCGCGCAAGTACTGTCGACCACTATGAACCTTCAAATCTCAGCCTCTCTGTAAAACATTGAACTTAAATACTAAAACAACACGAGCTCACGTGCATACGTCCCAACACGACCACAATACCTGCGCGCTCTGCTTGCTGCTACGGACTTTCAAATCTCAGCCTCATTGTAAAACATTGGAATTAAATACTGAAGTCGGGTTATACTGGCTGTCAATGGTGATGTAATTACGATATGTTTCAATATTGGTTACCTAACGGGTAACGTATGTAGGTATATGTAAGTTGTGCGTATGCTCGGAGGTATATATACTGATTTTGAGTGTGATGTAATGAAGATATGTATCAATGCTGGGGTATAACTGGATTTCGATGGTAACGCAATAAAGATAGGTTTGAATGAGATTACATACATGTATACATACAGATATTACCTTTAATTGACCCGACACTGAAACATATCCTAATTACGTCACCATCGACAGCCAGTTATAACCTGACATTGAAACATATCTTAATTACGTCACCATTGGTATATATACCTCCGAGCATACGCATAGAAAAGCCAGCACGAGCACAATACTTGCGCGCTCTGCTTGCGCAAGTAATAATAATATAATCTGGGGACAGTCGGCACAACAACTTGCTGGGGCCGGGGGTTAAGTGCATGTTTTCAGGCGAGTGTACCGGTTACTCTAATAGTATGATGATGATGATGATGATGATGGTGATTATTATAAGGTGAGAAGAACCAGTTTATGATGCATTAGGGTGAAACCTCCAAAATCGTGCTATAGTGGCTCAGTGCTGGTCTGGGTATTCTGTTAAGTCCTCTGTGGCCTGGCTCCGGTTGTCTGGGTGGTACAGGCCGGCAAACTCTTTCTTGCACTTCATGAACATCTTCTTAGTGTCTTCTCTGTACATGCTCCTCAGACAGTGTACTCTGACCAGCCCCGCCTGTCCGCCAGACACCAGCCAGGTGTGGCTGCTCATGTTAGGGTTAAAGCGAACCTTATGTAGTGCAGTCATTGGCATGATGTCCAAATCTATCTTGGTGTTCATCTCCGTGCTTCGCATTCGTTTCCACGGTGCCCGCTCATGGAATTTCTTAAAGGTCCTAATGTCACTGTCTCTGTAGTGTAGGTAGTATTGCCCGACAGCCTCTCTGTATGTCTGGGGCTTCAAAGGCACAGCTCCCCCTTGACCATCCACCCTCTCGCTTTCCACGGCTGGTGATCCTTCACCCTCACTCCCCCCTTCCATCTCCTCTGCTCCTTCCGTTTCATTGGAGGTGTTTGCGCCATAAGGCACCATGTCTGTGAAGTACACCGGAAAGCGCCTCTGAGCGATCCCTTTGGTGTATTGGATTTTCCCATCGATCTTAGGAAGCAGCTCAAAGATGACCTCACCCAGGGTGTCTGATGTCACCAGGCTGTTCAGCCAGTCATTGAATGACATTGACCACATAGTGGCCATCCTGGGTACCATGAAGGCAGGCTTGATCTCATGATAGCCAAGGTCTAAGTAATAGATGCCGTGTTGGCCATTTCGTGTATAGCTATTCTCTTGGGACAAAAAGAGGCCAGGGGCATTTAAGGGCCAAAAGACCTCAGTGGTAAGGTGACGCTTGTGTGCGGTGATGCAGTCATACGGCCTCGTCAGGTCCCACACCTTCACCATGCGGTCGTCTCCAGCAGTCGCCAACAGATCGCTGACGGCGGGGCAGAAAACCAGGGCTCGGATACAGCTGTCATGGGCCTGGAAACAACGGTAGGGCAGGAGGGTGAGGGACTGGTCAGGTTCACGTAAACGCAAAAATGACGATGTCGATGACAAATTCCACAGCCCTACTAATCCGTCATAGAAGCCCAGAGCCATTATGTCATGGTCTTTCGTTGCCGACCAGTCCATAGACAGAACTTGTCTGTTCATTTTTTTGTGTGGAGCTCCGAAAGAACCCAACTTTAGAGTTATCACACCATTGACCGTGAATATGGGCTGCACTTGGCTGTCTTCTGAGTCAACTGGCGTTTTGCTGGCAAGTAGAGCTTGAGGGTGGGGTATGCTGAAGATGGTGACAATGCCAGTGGAGGTAGCTGCTGCCAGTAGACCAAGTCTGGGCAGGCATGGAAGCTTCCTGGGGCAGGTGGGCTGTTCCCACGCCCCTGCAGGGCACCACTTGAGTTGCCAGATGAAACCTTTGTCCTGGGCTAAACCACAGACTAGCGATGGGCGTTGTGATGTTGGACTGCTATCATACTCCAGCTTGCCTAGATCCCACAATTGAATGAGACCAGTCCCAGTGTACTTCTCATTGGCATAATGCTGATCATCCATGCCTTGGTGGCAGGCCAGGGCTACGTACTGATTATCACTTGAACCATCCGGACTCGGACACCATTCCATAGCCCAGACCGGCCCACCGGTAAACATGAGTGTGTCCCAGCATTCTGGATGCTTGTCCATGGCCTCAAACCTGTTGAGTTTTTGTAGAGGGGTCTCCTTGCTCAGACCCTCTCTGGAGATCTTGAACGTGGCAGATTGCATCTCCTGGGGGAGATATTCCTCCAAGTCACTTTGTGGAACAGTCTTCCAGTCGTTCACGGAGGGAATCCACTCTGGGAAAACCCAGCTGCTTTGATGTTTCTCTCTGAACGTCTTGTTGCACTTGGTGCTTTCAGAGCATGGTTGCAGCATGTTGTTAGGCAGTCCATTAGGAGAAGTGCCATACTTTCTGCCCTGATATTGAATACTCTTGTTCCGGCGAAGTTCTGCTATGGAATCAACAGCTGACTCCAAGTCAGACTCCAGTTCTCCTTCTGTCTCTTCCTCCTCTTCCTCGTCTTCTCCAATGCCTCCTGGAACAAAGTCCTCATCTTCATATGATTTCCTACCCTCAACGCCAGGATGCTTCCTCTTTTTAGCCTTAACACGTGTCCTGCCACATTTGGGAGATTTCTGTTCTACCGCAATTGGGCTGGAGTGACCACCCCAGGACCCCTGAAGGGAGCTCATGTCATTACTGGGATTGACTAGAGTGTCTTTTGCCCAGTCATAGAGTAACTTCAGTGCCACTTTAGCGGCACCTCTCCTGGGACGGCTGCCATGCATGATCTCCTCCAGTTCCTCGACAGTCGAGCTGGAGGTTTGTCCCTGCTTCTCCTGATCTGCCATTGTTTCTGCTGGTCTCACATCCTGCACCACTCTCTTTGTCACCTTCTTCCTCTTCGGTTTTGGCTGCTCAGTTTCCGTTTGGCCAACCTCTGTGGGTGGGACATCTTCCATGGCACATTTTAATGCGAGAGGTAATTTATCTTGAAAGCTTGACATTGGGGCCTTTTTAGGAGATTCCGCTGGCAGTTTTTCACTAATTTCCTGGTCACCGTCTTCTATTAGTTTGATAGCATGCTTATGACATCCAGCCCTCGATGGAATCTTCTTGGTGACTTTCCCCTTAGTTGAGTTTCTCCCTGGAGTTTTTCTCAGTTGTTTCTGACCTTTCATATCAAGAGCTAGGTCAGTTTCATAGTCCATCAATTTAGGATTTTTCCTCAGCGGTCTCCCCCTTGAGCTTAGAGGCAAATGTGATGGCTGTTCCTTTCGTTCCTCTTGCCCTTGTGCTGATGTACTTGACAGAGGAGATTCACGGATCGTTGCTTGTGTTGCATTTTCATCCCTGGATGCCGGCTCATGTGTGAGAACATTTTCTGTCTGGGGTGGCTGCTCCATGTTGCCTATTCTTCTGTATAACTGGATGAATTAATTTCAACCACCCAATGATATCACCAATGGTTGTGTCTTCTAACCTGTGACATCTAACCTCGTACTGTGATTGGCTGAGACACATTGTCAATATAAACGCCAAATCACTCAGTTCCATATATGGGCACAAAAGGGGACATGCCCGTATATGGGCATATACTGTTGACATCAGCAATCGCCATATATGGGCAGAAAAGGGACAAGGACTGACAGATACAGAATTCTCCATATATGGGCATATCAGTCGGACCTGCCTTTTCTTCCCAGTACTTTCACCAGTGAGTGACTCTCTGTGTTTATTTGGACAGCACGCAAGTAGGTGGGGTGAGGATTCACTATTCTGTGCCTATGGGGTTACAACTCCCACAGCACCGAGTTGGCTCAAGCGAACTTCGCAAAGTTCAACACGACAAATTGCTCGCTTTAGGTCGCTCGGTGGTGTCTCACGTGGCTCAAGTTATCTTGAGACGGTGTGCTGTGTTTGTACAGTATTTAATTTTAAGAGGATTGATCCCCCCGACAATCATGTTTTTGCACCATACGGTTACATTTTACACTTTTGAGGCACCGCCTATGGTCAAAGTGGAAATGCTTTTGGGGATTTGGAAGTGTGAAAGTGTGTTTTGAAGTAAATTCAAAATGGCGAAAAATCTATCAATCAATCCAGATAAATTCGTATATTTTTCTTGTCGTATTTCTTCTACTATCTGTTGTAACTGTTGGAAAGCATCTAGCAACAGTGTCCCTGATTCTTTCCGTCACTACTTTCCAGGTTTTCTTCTTCTTTTTAGAAGTTCCCACTGAGTTCCCTCCTTCACCATACAAGGATTTATTTGAAAATAGCGTAGAAATTGCTAGTTTCTCTCTCAAAACCTGCCAACACTGGTGACAACGTTAGTATGCAGATCGAAGAACAATGTTTGCATGAATTCAATGAAGTGAACATTGTGTTATTACTTAGCAGCAGCAGCACAACAAGCTTAATAATATAGCTGTCTGAAAAACAACAAACTTCTTTCATCACTCATCAGGTAATGACACGGCCATGCCACGGTAGGCGGTAGTGCTAAAACGGCTTTCAAAGTCCAGAAAGAAATGACAAGGACTGTGATGGATAATATTTAAATGGAATCCATCTTAAAATGACGATAGCTTTGAAAGGACTGTATAATAACTATAAATACTATAAATAATGATAATAGCTTCTTTAGCAGAAAGCTAGAAGCTGCGAGTGCTCCGGAGCAAAGCCAAACTGCGCCGGAAGACTCATAATACATTAGGAGTAATCCCATTACAATACAAATACTTAACTTTAGCTTTTACCAAAATACTTTAAGTAAATAGCCAATATGAACAGGAGGATTACCCAACAACCAAAATGTTACCTGAATGCACCCCAAGGAGAGAAGTCCAGTTCAGAGCGAGGTTTTTAGTCGTTTTATATAATTATAGCATCAGAGAGAACAGAACACGAATTCACATACAGCATAATAATTTACAATCGAAATAACCCAGACCCCAAGAGGGGTCGGGTTGGTGGTTGGTTTCTCTCTACCGCCTCACAAAATGAGAGACAGTATATATACTCTTCAATACAAAATGGAGAATGGTACAAAGTCGACGTGGCAAAACGGAGGAGCAACTTACTCAATGTATGGAAAAATACTGGAATGGAAAAATACAAAACACAGAGGTTGGTCTCGGCCTCAAAGGATAATTTTGTCAGGGAAGGGGGTGCCTGGCCCGGTTGCCATGGCACCCGGCTGATAAGATGCCCCCGCAAGGTCAAATACATGCAGGCTCAAGACAGAGACCGTGCAACAGGGGCAACCAGATTAAAAGGGTCAAAAGGTCAAAGGAGATGATCAATCACCCATAAAATATAAACAAAAGATAGAAATTATCTATCAGACTGGTTATATCAGAGGGGTGATTGAGGCTCAAACCATTAGAAATAACTTTGAGGGACATAGACAATATGATATTAAATATTAAAAGCAGTTTTAAAATCCATGTTATTTGTGCTTTAACAAATAACTACAGGGGCTAGTATAAAACCGGTGGGATTATATAGTATATGACCCCTCTGTAACATCCATAGACCATTAGGATGCTTCACACCTCTGGAGTTAGCCTGGGCTGTGTCCACGTCTTTCTGGGAAGAAGGACGTTGAATATGATAAAGCCCACAATGATGACCACAAACGATACAATGTACAGGCCTGAGAATGTATATAGTGAAAGAGGAAGAGTCCACAGAAGAGGCTGTACTGATGTAAGCAGAAAGGTTGACTGCGGTAGCGCTGATCATCTTCACCAGTAACAGGCACAAAGCTGTACAGTGCAAACATACAGTGAAAAAAGTACTCGATTGTTTCACTTCAGTAAAACTATCAATACTTCAATGTAGAACTACTTTGTTACAACTTACAAGCAAACTCTGGAATTCGAAATGTACTTTGGAAATAGCAGATCTACAAGCTCACAATGCATCACATCGTGACGCATTGTGAGCTTGTAGAAAAAAAAATCAAATAAATGTAGTGGAGTAAAAGTATACAATATTTGCCTCTGAGATGTAGTGGAGTAGAAGTAAAAGTACTGGAAAGTACAAAATAAATCTGTTCTAGAGATGTGGTTCGTTAAAATAGTGGTTAAATAGACTTCTGTCACAGCACACCATTGTGCTGGCCAAGTGTCAGGCCAGTAGGCTACACCAGTAGACCTACAACAAATAAGAATGTGATTTAAAATAAGATGAGCGTACGGATCATGGGTCCGGCCTGGTCCACCAGCCATTGACTAATTATAGATTTGACAAACGTGTGTGTACAACTGTGCACTGTGTGGACATTTTTGGTGTACTGCAGGCGGCATGCATAATAAATGGTATTGATCTGCAAGATTAGCGACTGACTGACTGACTGACTGACTGACTGACTGACTGACTGACTGACTGACTTTGGGGTATATTTTGTCACACAGATCAATTTGTGGACAGCCTTCCTCCTACAAACTGTCTCACTTTCTAACATTTGGCTACTGAGACAGAAAGCCTATGCGTTTGACACCACATGCCGTTTTAAGCCAGTAGGGGGTGAGAATGAGTCAGATCCACGTTTCCAACGACAGTTGATATCATGTTTGCTCACATTTCCAGGCCAGTCTAGACCTACGGTATGTCACCATAGGTTGCTGATAGCTTGCTTGGTGTATAATATAGGCTAGAATGAATCATGCTTAAACTCAAAATCAAGCTTCACTGAGCTGTGTTTTAACACTAGCACGTCTGAGAGGTCATTTTGACCGCTTTTCTTTTAAATTGATCTTATAATCAACTGGATTAAGCTTTCAGATGACAATCATCCATGACCATCATCATCCATCACCATTCCATCATCTCAGAATGTTTTGACATCTGAAACATTTTCTAAATATGAATTTAAGCTCATGCTACTTCTGTCTGATTTTTATCACAATTGTAATCTAGGACAATGGTTGTCAATCAATTTATTTTGTTAAACTGATTGCCATGATGTATCTGCTTTAAAGGGACACTATCACAATTTTAAACATGATCTAGGACTAATGTTACATTATCAGCCATAAAACGTGTCAGACTTCTGTGTCTCTATATGTTGTGTTGAAAGGTTTACCCCACTGGAGTAATGCAAATGTATTTAGTCTTTTCCTCAGTGGTCGTCACATTGTCCTTGTCCACTGTGTTTATGATGAAGTTATCTTGACTTCAGAAAAGTTGATCATTTTGGTGGCCATAGAGTGTATAACAATAACATGCCAAGCCAGTGCTTGTCTGCAGAATGCATCATAGGGTTATAGTAACAGAGAAAATAATTCACTGGTAATATTGATTGTATGAATACTGTAATGACAATTAGCCATGACAACATTTGTCTCTCATTTTTCCATTATTCTTTATTGTGATCAACAGAACACAAACACAAAACCAATTATAATGCAACTATAAGGCAGAGGACAGCCATAGACTATATATAACACAACTAAACATTCATCATGGTGTCATATCATGATAACAAAACATACATTATTTAAGCAACACCATGACATAACATTACACATAAATCCCCATAACACATTCCCAAGGGCAATGAACACTATATGCGCCCTAGGGCATACTGAGAAATCGGATTCTCTTTAACCACCCGCGATGCTGCAATATTGTAGTATAGATATAAGCTCTTGGTGGGACAAGTCAAAGCAGGGCCAGGAGGAAGAGTGCATTTTCATTTAATGTTGTTAATTTGATTTTAGTTTAAACGGACAAAGACAAAATATGCATGACATGATTGACAGCACATGCACACTCTAAACATAGAGTTCAGGACCATGGATAGCAATAATAATATAATTAGCACTGGAGACTAGCAGGTTTAATGTCTTCTATCTGTGGGGATTTCCTAGATTTAAATTACTATGTAAAAATGGAGATATGTTTTACCAAGGGGACTTTTGTTGTAGCAGATTTTATTTGTCAAGCTTGGGAAAGATATACTCTGTATAAATCTGAGTTGAAATGTAATGAAATTAAATGAAATTGTGAAATGGTGTCTTGTAAACCCATGAGGGTTGGGCACATTGTGTGCAGGACACGGAAATAAATAAACAATCAATCAAAAAATATCATTTTTGAACTGACTTCAACTTATGAGCGTTAGGCTACTGTAGCTTATCGAAAGCATTATGGTTAGGGATGGAGCTCGATAACTGATACCCGAAGAAATCTGATAACAAGCTTATTGAGTACCCGTTATCAATAAGCATTGGGCTTATCAAGCCTGTTATCGAGCAAAGTGGCATACTTAAACAATCAAGACAAGAGGCAATCAAGAAATAAATGTAATCATCATGCTGCCATTAAACACAGACAAGACACAGAACATGTGTTTGATGTATGAAGCCTAGGAATTCAGCAATCAAGTCAAACCCTAGTCCAACACACATACTTCATTACTTTTCTAGGGTGCAAATTTCAGATTGTGCTACTGTTATCTACTACAAATACTATTAACATTGAGTGTTAGTTTCTTCCAGAAAAATATCCCTGTAAGGCACCTGAAGGACAGCTGGATTGACATGCTCCAGGGGTTCCAACCATATCGAGATAAACCAGTAAAACCACTGCCCATACATGGGAAACGCAGACAGCCTACCCCGTGAGCAGTATACTCTTGTTTGTGCTGGGAGGAATGGGGCACACACCGGCACAGCTGTTTTCCAGGGTTAATGACACAGGAGCACCAGATGAGAACTGCAACAACAATGCAGCACCTGAGCCCATGCATGGACCCACACAGCATGTGCTGAGATCTGGACATCAATGTGCAACTGGGTCTAGAGCTGAGAGCCAATATCTTCACTGGATAAAGAGAGCATGCTACTCAGTGTGCCAGCCTAGTTTTCATCAATGTCCTGCTTTACACATGGCGTGCACCTGAGGCGGGTGGCGAGACACAGCATTGTCTGACATTTTGAGTCTCCAACTCTGCATTGTCTGCAATGGCTGGCTGGACTGTGACCACCACCTACCCCTGATACTGTGGTAATATAGGCCTACGATACTGTGGTTTCAGGAGTTGACACTTTGCACCCCAGCAGTTATATGTTCAGGAGAGAGCGACGGAACCTAATGGACCTCGTGTTTGGGTGACCGCTGATGTGGGGGGTATTGTGCATGTTAAATATTGTATACACATCATACTTTAGCCTATGTTATAATATCATTCATGTTATTAATGGTTTGGAAACATCCCTTCCGCATGTGCTTGGGTGAGTTGGTTGGGTGTTCTTCTTTTTCGTCTGTCACTTTCGAACCTTTACCCACAGGCAATAGCATATATTATTGTGTAATTCAATTTCACTTGGAACAACAAACTGCAAAAGTCGTAAAGCTGTATTAGGGCTTCCCCTTGCATTTATGATGCAGGAAGATAATCCATTTCAGTTATGATCTATGAGCAGATAGATCACAATATTATCATGAGTCATGATAATGACTTAATATAATGCTCCATCAACCCCCCCCCCCCCCCCCCCCTCCCAAAAGGCTACAACAGACCAGCCTTGCTTTAACCGTCCCACCCCATGCCCAGGCCTGTGGTGCGGCCAGTGTTTTATATTGACGCCAAAATCAGTTTCCTTTTCTAATTTTCGATGTTGTAACGATATAGCTGCACGAGTCACTCACTCTCTCTCTCTCTCTCTCTCTCTCTCTCTCTCTCTCACGACTCTTGAGCATAATTGACATAATTGTTTGTCATATCCTGACAAGGGGCATTTGTTGTTTACTAGAAGCGCAGGCAGTCTATCATGGGATAATTATCATGAATCCTAGTGTGCGTGCACGTCACTGTAACACAGGAGCGGCTGGCTGGCTGGCTAGGGGAGGGGCTGCAGTGGAAGAAGGGATAACCGTGGGACGTCAAGAGCAGCAGTGTGGCAGCCAGGCAGCATCCATCACCCCCTCCCCCCTCCTCACACATCCGTCGCATAGAGCAGCCCCTGCTATGTGTTCATGTTGCCATCACCGGACGGGTGCGGTAAGCGGAGCATCTTTACAGACATGTAGACTCAGATTTTATAGCCCACCTTCCGGGGCATCTATCCATTGCATGTGTAGTAGTACGGGACAAAAATAGTATAGCGACAATAATGGTTCAGTGGAGCATTATATGACGGCAGGGGGATGGCTCTGAATAACAGACGCGCGAGGTCCACACATTTACAATAACGCCGTTCATTTTAGGCGAATACTCTCGTAGAACTGCCTTTTGCGTCGTTTTCGGGTTTTTTTCCCCTCTCTCTTCCGCATTAGAGAATTCCACAGACAGACGCGTGCACTCAAATTCTGTGCGCTTTTAGCTCTTCTGTTCTCAAACAACAGATGGGACATCATCATCATGTCGGTTGTCAGTGCATCACACACGCACACTCATGCACGCGAGTTTTTTTTAACTGTTGGACTTAAATTGTGTTTGAGGGGAAGGAACATTGGAATTTTGTTTTCCTGAACCCGTCGACTCTTTGGACATGATGACCATGGTGAGTATTGAGACTGAGAGACAGGTGTTGCTTTCACCATCGCTTGAAAATATCTTAAAAAACGAAAGAAAAGAAAAGAAAAGCCCTGTAGGCTACTTTAGGTTTGACCTATACAGTATGACATGTGATATTAATTGTGCATATAATGATGATGATGGTGGTGGTGATTATATTATGATTATGAGTATTATGATTATTATTATGATTTTTATTATGTAACTATCCAACTTAGGTGGTGTAGCTCATCTTTGAGACACAATGCCATGTCACATTTTTTTTACATCCATATAATCCCCAAAGAAGAAAAAAACACACATAGCAACTATAGGCCTGTCTTCCTGACAGTTGCTGTTTGACTGTATAAGCGGGACTGCATTTTGTCATTTGAGTTGAGAGACATGATATTGGGCTATTCCTTTTTTGTTGATTTGCTGTTATAAATGCCATGCCCTATAATAGACTCAGAAATAATAGGCTGATAGCCTAAGTCAGCTGTAGGTCTGGCGCGGGCCTGCTTGCCCAAATGATTCAAAAATCGGTGCACGCAGATGCTGTGCATGTTCACCCGCCGGTGTCTCCGGTAATAACCTTGCAGCAGCCTGAGGCCTGCTCTGAGATTAAACATAAACGTTAAGCATATAGCCATCACCTCGCAAAAATAAATACTAATACTAATAATTATGATAATAATACATAAAATAAAATAAAAACATTCAGTTTATGCTGTATTGTGCACATCACAATGTGTTTCGACGTGTTGCATTCCAAATTGTGCTCGCACAAGTGTCACCATGATGTCCTCTACGTAGACAGACTGCCCAGCTGCATCTATTTGACTTTAATAACAGAGACATGTTCGATATGGACTTGTACAACAAGCCTCTCTTGGAATGTGGGCTATATTTCCCCCCATGACTCCTGCATGGATTACGTCATCTAGCACGAATCCCGATTCAGACCAAGGTTAACAAGTGATTTGTTGAAGGTTAAAAGTAGGCTAAAGGACATGATGTGTTCGCACAGGCTGCTACACTGTTGCTGTCGTCGTCCATATGCGCCCTGCCTGCCTGCGCGCTCGGTTGGAAAATAGCCTGCTGTGTGCTTTCTTCTGTTCGACAAAATCATGTCATTACAACCTCCGAAAGGTTCTTTCCATTCCGTGACATGGAAATGCGTTCACTCGCATGAATTGTGTGTGGGTGTATGTGTGTGTGTGTGTGTGTGTGTGTGTGTGTGTGTGTGTGAGAGAGAGAGAGAGAGAGAGAGAGAGAGAGAGAGAGAGAGAGAGAGAGAGAGAGAGCGAGAGAGAGAGAGAGTTGCCTATCTACAGTGATAGGTTGCAGCAGCATCATGGATGTGCGCGTCGCCTTGGCAAAGACTCTGCTACCGGATTGGCTGTTTCCATTTCAGCATCACTCACGGCGCTGTAAAATGCTGAGTGTCCATTTAACTATTAAAGGCCTTTGCGAGGTGCGAGTGCATGTGCAGTGCAAACTGCCAATGTAACCCAATGGTCCAAATGGACCCGCCGGGTGCATTTGGTTACAAGTGAGAAGTCCCTCCATTGTTTAATTAAGATTTCACTGTGTATATCAATGGTATAAGGACCATCCCATAAGCATTAAGGGTGAACAGCTTATGATTTGAGCTTAGGCTATTTTTCATTTTAGGTAAAATAGGCCCCAGATATCTGGGGCATTTGAGTATAGGCCCACTAGGCTATAAACGAGCATTTACAACTTCAGAAAAATATAGGTGACCATATGACCCACACTGAAAATGGAAAATATGTCAGCAAACTAAATGTATGTTTAGCCTATAGTTCATGTTCCAAGTGGTGCTGGTGTCAGATGATGTTTAGTTGTAGCCTACTTTCATGTAGAATTGTACCGTTTGAACTTTGAAGCCCATTCAATACCCCTGTTTCAATTGGTTCAATTTCTGGATCAGGGGCCGGGCCCACTTGAAAATCTGGAATATATTTGGGTCGACCCATTTGACTATACATATAACACACCTTAGCAAGCCGTTTGGCTGCTGTGTTAAGAGGTCAGATGAGTGAATTTCCACTTTCAGAGCATGCTTATATTAATGATCAATCGATTGTGTGGCGGCTTGTATTATATAGCGTAGCGCACTTTTAAAATTTCAAGGTATTAAAATATATACTATGTGGGCTGAGTTATTGAGCCTGTAACATCAACAAACAAGCAAAATGATTGCCATTGATGCCATGTATACATGGTGTCACATATATAACCTATATATGCAGGATCTATGGATTAATAAAGGAGGTAAATACAATTTCAGGGCTTCACAGTTGCATGGGTATGAAAAATCTGCATGAAATATATATCCACAATATTCAGTATACCGGCAATGAAAGTAACTATATAGCTGTGCAATATTTCTTGTGGTTTATCTGTCACTCTGATTTCGCTTACAGTTCCAGCATGAGGTCTGATGGGTGTTTTAATTATACACCTCTCTGCAGTTATAGTTACATCTGATGATGTCGTCACTCGGGTATATAGAAACCTCTGAGGTCCAGAACCGTTACTTCAGGAACCCGTTCCATAATGGTTCCAATGTACAGTTCTTATTTAGTCACACAAGCTCTTGTACATGTCGTACTGTACTGTACTGTACTGTACTGTACTGTACTGTACTGTACTGTACTGTACTGTACTGTACTGTACTGTACTGTACTGTACTGTACTGTACTGTACAAGCCCTCCTCCCTGGCCTGTGTGTGTGTGTGTGTGTGTGTGTGTGTGTGTGTGTGTGTGTGTGTGTGTGTGTGTGTGTGTGTGTGTGTGACTGTGTGTGTGTTTGTGTGTGTGTGTGTGTGTGTGTGTGTGTGTGTGTGTGTGTGTGTGTGCTTGTGTGTGTGTTAGGATGCGCAACAGTGACACTTGGTCGTCCAAAAAAAACTATTTCCGTGTTTGGATGGACAGACACACATACAGACAGAGAGACAGACAGACACTAGGAGTGGCGCTAACACCACTAAAAAAAATAGCCACTGAACAAGCTCATTGCTATTTTTGCTGCTTTTGCATGCATGCCACTTTTGTATGAAATAGAATGGAATTATAATTTATAAGACAAAAAAAAAAACATGAAAAGTTGAAATATGGAGATACGAGGTTTCTGCCCGATAGCAACGATGCTGCATACGGGATACTATGAATGAATGAATGAATGAATTTGTGTCAATATGTCTGTACATGTATGCAGTGATTTGGTCATGAATATACGCAACTACATTACAGACCATTATATTAAAATATCTATAACTATATATAGTTATTTTGTATTCTTATTGTTATTATTAATGGCAGTAGTAGTAGTAGTAGTACTATATAGTACTATAGTACAAATATGTGTTATTGTTAAGTTTATACGCTGCAGAAAAAGACTCTGTGATGACTCAGCTCCCAGCAGCTTGTGCCAAGGCTTGCGTTCAAAGTGAGATAAGACAGCAGTAGCATCTCTAACAGCCCTGTTGCTCACCAGCAAGATTATGTCTCAAACTGTCATCTTTTTCTAACGTCATGATGCTCGAAATACCTTTAAATATTCATAATTGTCTATAGAGCTGTCGCTTTGCTGTTGCCATAGTCAAACTCTGAATATACTATAGAGTTCGGGAGTCATAGTGTCTGGTGCTTTGTCAGAGAACCGCATGTCTGCCCGTGTCTGTTTTGTGCCCCATATATGGATTGGAGGTGTCTGTCTATATGTCTGTGCCTGTGTCCCTTTTATGTCCATATATGGAGATTGTTCTAGAGCTCCAAGGAGATGACTGATTTGTTTGCGCCTTATTTGAGGTTAGACAACACACGGGTCGGGCAGAAACCTTAAATCGTCACTATATAAAAAGGTCACACAAAGGTTGTGAAAATAGAATATTTACAAGCTCACATCGTGTCGAGAGGTTGTAGATTGGTTATTTGCACAATTTTATTATTCAATCGTTTTAAAATAATAAAACAAAAGGTACATTCATACAAGGTTTCCACCTGACAGGGACGACATTCATTTGAAAGTGTCATGGTTGGGCTTCGTTTTTTTTTGCAGTGTTCTTTATTTTTCTGTTACCCTTTCTGCTATTTTTAGGGTGAGGGGTTTTCAGGGAGGTTTTGATCTGCGACTCAAACGACTCACACCAGCGTCGCTTCATCCAGAGAGAGTCTGGCTTCCTGAATCGATAATCTCCAAATCGATAGTGCCTCACATAA
Source organism: Protomyctophum parallelum (assembly GCF_964188405.1). Lineage (NCBI taxonomy): Eukaryota > Metazoa > Chordata > Actinopteri > Myctophiformes > Myctophidae > Protomyctophum > Protomyctophum parallelum. The sequence continues at coordinate 33,614,233 of NC_139705.1, read as the reverse complement.
ATAAATAATGTCCTCTTTTTTTTACCTTTTTCTTGATGGCGGTGAGAGGGTGTAATTTCAGTAAATGCCTTGCACCCCTTGTTTCAACATTCGATGCAGATGATATCCTTTTGTTGATGACCTTGCAAAAACTGACTTTTGGTAAATCGTGCATTTATATAGCGCCTTTATCCAAGGCGCTTTACAGAGATTGTGCATTACATTCACCCATTCACACACACATTCATACACCGATGGCAGCGGAAACCATGCAAGGCACCAACTAGCACATCGGGAGCAATTAGGGGTTCAGTGTCTTGCTCAAGGACACTTCGACAGTAACTCTGGGGGAGCCCGGGTTCGAACTGGCAACCTTACGGTTAGGCACTCTACCCCTGAGCCACCGCCGCCCCGACTTTCAATCTGTCATCTAACCTTAGTGACACCCTTGTATGTTTATGAAAAAAGGAACATTTGTTTCTTCTATACACTGCAACATCCAGAGATTCGGGGGGGGGGGGTCCCTGGAACAAAACATTTTGAGATGGGGGGTTGGCGGTCAAATACATAATAATTGTATCCTTCAGAATACGGTCTAATGGGGTACAAAATGTATTTTCTCTGGTCCTATTTCTGTAGGGATCTTCATCTGCTATGGCTACCTCCTCTTCGTCACGTCCAGGTTGCTTGGTCATCTAGTTAGAATTCCACACAGAACTTTGCAGTTATAATACCCATGGTCTGTACAGTACACTCAATAGCCAAAACAAGTCAGAGCTATAACATCCACATATGACTTTAGTTTAACATATCATATCCATTTTTAAAATGGCAATAAAGGTTAATATAAATAGTAGTTAACAGTTTATTTTCATGGTCATCCTTGGTCTTAAATATAGACAAAAGGTATATGCATAATACACATTTTATTTAATTTGATGCCAAATACTTTGTCTATATATGTCTCAAACTATTGTCTCTTGACTATAAATCTGAGAGAAACTCCCAACTATTTTTAAATATCGAAAGCCATCAAAATAAAGTGTTAAACTTTTATTTTTTTAATCTTTTTTTATTCATGGTTTCTCTGAACCAATTGAATGGTTCTGCTGTAGGCACACCATACATCTGACAAACATTATTCACATTCACTGACAAAGGATACATTCGTATAATCAATACATTTTAAGACAGATATTTTTAACCTATGTCTGCTTACTATGGAGAATCCAAGAAGGGGAAAAAGAGGGAACCAGATCAGGGAGCGTTAGAGCAGATATCGGATATACAAGCATACCCTCTGCCCTACTCACCCCAGCACTGATCAAGGATCAGAACTGCCAGAGGGAAGAACCTATCCTTCAAGCGTAAATACTGCCCTCCTGCCTGCCATGGGAGAACACGCCAACAGTTCGGTGGACTTCCGCCCCAAGCAGCGAGCTAGTCAGGGAGCCATGGAGGTCAACAACGCTGGAGACTTTGGGGCGACCTTGGACGATCTGAGGGACCTCATGGAGCTGAGGGGCCCCGAAGCACTGCAAAAGATCCAGGAGCTGTACACGGACACAGAAGGTCTCTGCCACAGACTCAAGACCTCTCCAGCTGATGGTGAGTGCCTGATTTGTAAATTATGTCGGCGTATACAGTACCATGGGGGTCGAGTGACGTAAATAGAGTGTCGCAGTCCCGCCCCCTTTCATGATGACGCCAGGCCCAGGAAATAATTCCCAATGCATTTTTCCCATAGACATTTCAAAACGTATTTATTTAGACCTTATAAGCGTCGTACAAAGCCAACTCGAGTTGTGACAAATCATGACAACAAACACAATATATTTTGGACCAAACAAATAATTACAAAGAAGAAAAACAACAAAAAAAGTGCCGTTTTCCTTCTTCTTTCTAATTATTTGTTCGGCCCGAACAATTGTGTTTGTTGTGAGGGGAATCATTTCCTGGGCCCTTGTAAGGGGTGGGACTGCGACGGTCTTTAGCATACTACTTGCTCACAACGCCCTGTGGCGTGGCACGTTGTGAGCTTGTAGATCAGGGCGTGGTATTAGATATTACCTTTTGTGTGGAAAAGTTAATGTACTGTATATTGTATATTATAATGGTGAATTGTGCTCTGGGAATGCATCGTCCATGTGAGTGAGATAGATAGATCTATGTTTGCCATGCCCTCATCACCCTTGAAAGCCCCGCCAAGCTTTCATGTTATGTTGCTAAGTTACGAAAGGCCCAGTGATCTAGTGGGTGTGAAGCAGCGAGAAAGACATCAACCCCCAGACATCAGCGCTCGCCACAGCAAACACCCAGGCCAGTACACAGTAAAGTCCTCTGTGTTCATTTATCTGAAGAGTATAAAAATGCACGTATTTCAAAAACTTTAAAGACAGATATGCACGTGGCTCTCCCCCCACGCCCGCTAATGTGTTAAGTTTTCCTTTTTTTAAATCAGAGCAAAGCACCTTTGTAGTAAAATCAAAGAGGGGAAGGTGATATTTGTTACTGAACCTACGGGCTATGATTGCATCTGTCAGCAGGGAGTGTTGGGCGGCAGGAGTAGCATGGTAGGATGTCCTCCCGGTGGGGACTCCTCACTGACGGGTGAGCTAGACACACAGAAATGTGTGTGGGGACGAATGAATTGGCATAACGACAAAAAAAAGGTTTAAAAGGCCTGGGCCGTGGCTCAGCGGTCCAGGCACCTTGGCTGGTAATCCAGTCTGGCAGTGTGCAGCGGGTTCGACTCCTGATCCCAACGGCCTTTACTGCATGTCACCCCCCATCTCTCTCCCCATCTTCCTGTCAGCCTGAGCCTACTGTGATTCTATCCCTCTACAAAAAATAAAATAAAAATACAGGCGAAAGCCACAAAAAATATCTTAAAAAAAGGGTTTAAAAATATATTTTTAACTGGTGATTTTCGTGAATGTTGCCATTGATTTGAATGGCAGGTTCTGAGATGGCATGAACGGAATGTTCACTCCCATATGCAATGAGTCTTCCTAAATGCTACAGAACGTGCAAAGCTATTTTTGTCGTTAACGTGGGTATAATCCTGTTGTGTTTTGTTTTGTTTTGAAAAGGTGGGGATTGTTGCATAACTTGTTATGTAAAGTGCTCCAAAAACCTCAGGATGTAACATTACCTGTAATTCTTTTCGAATGCAGTCACTGCCATGGCAACTAAGAGGAAGTGAGCTGGGCTTGTCCAGGATGTGTGCGTACGGTATACCATAGAAGTGTAATAGAGCACTTGTGTGCGGCAACATACATATGCACGAGAATATCGACGTGAACACGTCGTCAATGAAGAGACTGGCCCCTCTGTTGTTATTGGACGAGGAGAGATGGAGGGAACAGAGAGTGATAGGGAGGTTGCCAGGAGCAGCAGGTTACGTTTGGCAAAAGGATGGGATGCTGGGAGTGTGCGGCCGTCTGTGCTGGTACGTGTGAGAGAGCACACGCCCTGCAGGGAGGCAGACACACACTGTCTTTGCCATCTGTGCCACTCCGCACCCTGCACATCCACCTCACTCAGACGGGGGCCCAGCGTCTGTGTCAGTGTTCCTAGACTGATATGTCAGCCTGTGGAGCTTCCAGGAGCCTACAGAAATCTGTATTCACAATACGACAAGGACAGTTCATGGGACTCCTGTCAACCTTGATTAAAATGTTGTATGTCCACTAATGGGACTTAATTGGGGTTATCGTCAAAGGACAAACATGATAAACTGAGACATACCATTCAGCGTACTGCGGACAACACTGAGAGGTTTTTGTGCTCTTTTCCTAATCGTGTGTGTAGTTGCAGTTAATTGTTGCATTGTTAAAGTGTCACACTCTACTGAACCTGTACAGTGAAAGTGAATTTGGTGGAATCATTTTTCATTGTAATTAGACATTTTACCATGAAGGCGCTCAAGTCATTCAGAAAGACTGGTGTAAGCGCCTATAAGGTCTAGTGTCTGCAGTATTATGACCAAAACGTGTGAATATGTGAATTCAATATTGGAAGCTTATTTTTCAGTGTGTGAATATTTCAGAGCATACCTATTTACACGCACCTCGACAGTGCAGGGTGCAGGGCCAATAAGGCAATCATGGAAGGAAGTAGGGCCCGCACATCATTCTTTTGGTAAATAATTACTTTATTGAACAAACGACAACGTTTCGATCTTAATAGATCTTCGCCAGGTCAGTATACGCTACGGTATACTGACCTGACGAAGATCTATTAAGATCGAAACGTTATTATTTTGTGTTTATGTTTTCCCATATTATGATGTTGAAATTTCCTTTAATATGGAATATATGAATTACCAGTGTTTTTCCGCAGAGGTGACAATTGACAGGCAAAATTCCTCAACAGTGACATCTGCTAGCAAATTGATGTTTAGATTGCAGCTGAAAAGGCTTCAGAACACACAGAGAAAACCCCACACCATAGAAAATCCAATGAATGTTCAAAATCTAGGTTGTGTCACGGTTCAGGACAGGCAGGTGTTGGACCCAAGCGCAGACAAAGGCAGAGGACAGGCAGGTCGAATACAAGGGGGGTTTATTAACCAAAATCAGGAACAAACAAAACACTATAGGAACATGGAAAATCATGAGGAGCAAAAAACCACTGACTTACAATTTACGAACGAACAAAGAACTGAAAACACAAGGGCATACACAGGTGAACACCACTGACAATCAACACTGGGATAGGCTGTGGAACTAAGGGGACACAGGTGGAAACATGGGCAATCACAGGACTAGTGAGACAAGACAGGAACAGAACTACAGGGGAAGACAGGAAGGCACAAAACATGGCTACAAAATAAAGGTTCACAGTGTAAGGCAAAACTGCAACTAAGAAACGAGGAAAATACTAAACATCAAAATCACAGGAACACAACAGAAAGGTAAAACAATAACAAAAACCAAGAACAGGGTACACAAGAAAACATAACACGTCACAGAACGTGACAGGTTGTTTTGGTGCAATTGAGGTAATAAACCTAAAATAAATTTTAAATGAATGAAAATGAATGTCGTGAAACCTTTAAGGATCACTAATCTAATCTAACCTACCAGTAAAACACCTGAGGGCGAGAAGCGACCTCCCGTGCACTGGCCATATATGGAGCGTATTTTGAGTGTACAGGGTGTGATGAGGTCAGATCAAGATATGGAATATCAGAACAGGTCAGCTCCATATATGGAGATCTATGGATGGCAGTGGGGGCAGTGTCCTGAATGTACAGGGTTTGATGAGGGCCCAGGTAGAGCCGGGCCTTAATTTCCAGGCCTATTGAGAACTCTAGTTTTCGCCGGCTGCCAGGCTGCACAAATGACTTTGGGGCAGGCCCAGGGTTCCTTTGGCTCATGACGCATCTCCGATATAGGCCACGCCCATTTGCGACAGGATAGATTTTCCGCCATTTCGCATTGTCTTCTAAATCTAAATCTCACAAAAATAAGTAAAAACTAAAAGCTGGAAAGCCAATAGTCGTATACACGTCAAAGAACGGAACAGATCCTTGTGACCGCTTTTCTGGTCTGCCAAGATTTTGTGGAGAGGATTACTCACATTTGTCCATTATGGCCTGCATCTTATTGTGTGTGCATCTCTCCACAACAGACTCCATGAGTCCGGCCTCTGTACAGAACATGGTCAAGCTGTTGAAGCTTCCGCACCACAAATCAATGCTAAAACCAATATGAATGAGTCATATATATATGAGTATATTATATATATATATATATATATATTTTTTTTTTTTCACATTTTAATGTGAAATATTCACCAGCGAGTGTATTTTCCGTTTATCGTTATTGTTTATTTGCAATACCGTCAGTGTGAAAGTATACAGCTCGGGCTGATACAGATCCTCGGTATGAGATAATCTCGGGCAACAATGAATTGTTGATGGTGTGTCACAATCTATAGCGTTTTCACAATATATTGTCCCTTCATTGTCTCTATCCAATCCAATACAAAAAAATCACCCCCATGTGAAGTGAGGGGCGCTCTTATGATCGTACATCATCCACCGACTGACAATGCACCCCCTGTGGTGGGGCGAACGGTTCTCGAGTTACGTGAATTAAAGACGTACACACACACACACACACACACACACAGACTTGGGACACACATACACACACACTATTGAGGATAAAAAATGAGGTCCAGAATAGTGACGGCGCCAAAAGTGATTGGCCAGAAAGACATTTGTGATGATTTGATTGGCTGAGCACGGAATGTAATGTATGATGATGAATTATGTATGATGATTAGAGTGCCCCTCCCTATTAATACATTTTTTATTTCTTCTCCAACAAGGCCTCTCCGACAACATTGCCGAACTTGAGAAACGCACGCAGGTGTTTGGACAGAACTTCATTCCACCAAAGAAGCCCAAGTCCTTCCTGGAGCTGGTGTGGGAGGCTCTGCAGGACGTGACGCTCATCATCCTGGAGATCGCCGCCATCATCTCCCTCGGCCTCTCCTTCTATCAGCCGCCTGGCGAAGAGAGCGATTGTAAGTCTGTCACGTCAACATTCATTTAATCATTAACCTGTGTATTTAGACCTGAGGGCGATTCTACAAAGGCCTTCTAAATCCTGACAGTTTTCTGAAAAACGTTCCTCGAAAAGAATATATATCGCATTGCGGGTGATTTGAGGAGGCGCTTTCCGCTGTCCTAAACCTCTGTGGGCAAGATAGCAATCCTAATATAAGGAAAGCGTGTCAACACGCCCACGAACACACCTCCACCCGCAAATAGAAGAGTCGGCAAAATGTACAGTGGGTTGCGTGGCCGCAAGATACCGTTTACGGATAGTGGAAGGTTCTAATGCATGGCATACGTTAGGGCCCTTTAACGGAAGTGGGGAAATTGATACATTTCTACTCATTTTCAGACGGGTAAGCGGAAGCTTTTGAAAACTGGGGAAAAAATGCATCTTGAGGTCTTTGGTTATCCGCAAAATGGCTATGTTGCCACTGGGCTTCATAAACATTTAATTGTGTGCAAAGTGCTAATTTCCATGCAAATGGCAGAATGCCAAATATACAACATTAATGCAAATTTATATGAATGGAAAAATACCCAACGACATCGCAACATCGTGCCTTCTGGTGAAAAACAAATGTGTGAATATAAAGTAATGTGTGCATTTCAAAGGGATGTGTGGCACAACATTGAGCCTATAGAATAAGAAATACCTTTCAACTGAGATCCCCTCAGAACTCTAGACAAGACATAAATCTATCCCTGAGAATGTGTCTCCTCTCGCGTTTTCATTACTCGCAGCACTACAGTACTTCCAGTTTACAGGAACGTCTCTTTCCTTAGATGGATCGATACATCTTTCTCAAGTGGAATGCATTTTTAAAGACATGCTATTACGGTTCACTTTATGTCCATGATGATGGCATCTTTTTCAAAAAGTGTAGTACTTCACATGTCAGTGACTAGGTCTGAGACAACATAACTGTATTCGAAGATATTTAATTACTCTGCAGAAAGCATAACATTGCAAATAACACAATACTTCATTAAAGAGAGAATGGCTTTTCTCAATAGTGACTTTTCGCTGTACAGAGCAAGCACTAACCCTAAACATCAAGTTGTAAATCAATCATATTTACTACAGTATGTGACAGTGTCCATAAAGTGGTGACTGATGATGAAAGCAGCTCAAGTTCAAATGAGTTCAAGTTCAAATTTGACAGCTTCGCATCTGCTATTGTTTGTTCAAAAGGGATGACTGGGAGTGTTTTTCCCCCCCTATTGTTTTCATAACCAACAACAACATTAATGGAGTTACGTTTCAAAGCTGCCCGAGATACTAAACCAGTATCACACAGCTCATGTTATTTCGCAGGGAAAATGTGAGACTGCCTACCGGTAGAAGAGACTGTTCCATTTTACAGCCCTCTGCAGACAACTGCAGAGATAATGTCATTTTTCCTTTTCATTTCAAGTAACTGAAGTCATTGACCAAAATCCTATTTTTAGAAGAGAAGGAGTGCCGCTCCCACCAAAACAACCCTGCCTATCAGAAAACAGTCTCAAAATGTTGATGGGCCATGATAAACTTCTTGAGCCTTGGCATAGACTGTGCTGTTTGGCGACAAGAAAGCCATTGAACACAGTTAGTGTGTGTGTGTGTGTGTGTGTGTGTGTGTGTGTGTGTGTGTGTGTGTGTGTGTGTGTGTGTGTGTGTGTGCGTGCGCGTGTGCGTGTGCGTGCGTCCAAATCACCACCAAAAAGGCCGGAATGAGTCTTCAATTCAGTTATAGCCTATATCTATCTTCAATACGGCATATTAACTGTCTAAAGAGACAATTTAGGGAGGTATTTATAAAAAAAAACAAAGAAAAAAAGGCTGACTTTGAATATGTCACAATAATTTGTGTTCGTTATCCTTACTCCCTGCCTGCAACCCTCAACCTCGGGCCAGTGTGTGGACAGGTGGAGTCTGGAGCCGAGGACGAGGGTGAGGCAGAGGCCGGCTGGATCGAAGGGGCGGCCATTTTGCTGTCGGTCATTTGCGTGGTGCTGGTGACGGCCTTCAACGACTGGAGTAAAGAGAAGCAGTTCCGCGGGCTCCAGAACCGCATTGAGCAGGAGCAGCGCTTCGCCGTGGTGCGGAACGGCACGGTCATTCAGATCCCTGTGGCCGACCTGGTGGTGGGCGACGTGGCCCAAGTCAAATATGGTCAGTGTCAAATAAATACTCCCTGTTTTGTTCATTTACAGTATAAGTAGTTATATGAGGGCCAGAGCACATGAATGAACATTAATACAATACAACAACAAAATATCAATGAAAAATGCACTGGGGTTAGCGAAATAATATAGATTGATTACTGAGCCTCAAAAGCTTTTGCATTAAACACAGTCAGCTTCAATGATGTGTTCCCCAGAAAAAGGGAGGGCTTTAAAGTTAGCTTCTGTAGCTGGGGCATTAAACACATATATTTAATGATGTGTTCCCCAGTTAGCTTCTGTAGCTGGGGCATTAAACACATATATTTAATGATGTGTTCCCCAGTTAGCTTCTGTAGCTGGGGCATTAAACACATATATTTAATGATGTGTTCCCCAGTTAGCTTCTGTAGCTGGGGCATTAAACACATATATTTAATGCTTTAAAGTTAGCTTCTGTAGCTGGGGCATTAAACACATAAAATAAATGAAAATAAATGTATGGACTTTACACCAGATGGCCCTGGCAAAAATATATATATGAAGAAAAATAAGTATGATGTTCAAAGTCAATGAATAGATTAGATTTTGAAACAGAACCTTTGGAGATTGGAATTCATTAAAAAATAGAATTTACGTTTTTTCAGCATGAGAAACATGGGCTTCTGTGTCCTAGAATTCATCTTGACGCACGCACGCACGCACGCACGCACGCACCATCCTCCATGTTTTATGCAGATGCACTGCAAAGTTTCAGTACAATTCCGGTCGTTCCGTTCTGTGCCATATATGTACCCCGCACCGATATTGTGTCTCCTGCCTTCACCTTCCAGGGGACCTGCTGCCCGCTGACGGAATACTGATCCAGGGAAACGACCTCAAGATCGATGAGAGCTCGCTGACAGGGGAGTCGGACCATGTAGGCAAATCTGTGGACAAAGACCCCATGTTGTTGTCTGGTGAGTTGCTGTGGATACCCTATAATCATGTTACAGCCTGGTACCCCACTGGTGCCACCAGGTCTGTTGTGGTGACTGGGGGCAGTATATCAAATATTTCTGGACGTTGTGCATATGACATGGTTGTGTTCCATATACAGTAGATAAGGCTTCAGGGTGTTTGCATATTGACTTGCAGTGTAAATATTGATATCAACTGTCTACGCACCTGTTTGCACATTCTGTCGCTATATGAATGCGCACTCATTGCGTGACGTCAGTGTCCGATGAGTGTGTGTGCCTTTGCGGGTGCCGTGGCACGCGCGCGCACACACACACACGCACACACACACACACACACACACACACACACACACACACACACACACACACACACACACACACACACACACACACACACACAGGCACGTGTGTGTGCACGGAGGTATGGGAAATCTCATTGGCTGTCTTGAGAGAAGCAACGGGGCTGACAGAGCTAATAGGATTGCGGGTCCTGCTCGGCTTCCTGAGTAGCACCAGGTCACGCGTCCATTAGACTCAATCTCAATGTAATCATCCAACGACACAGAACAGGACACAGACACACCTACACAGTCAAACCCTTAGTGTTCATTTAACTCCGAAGAGTGTACAAATGAAACCAAATGGACCGGTTATAGGGTGAAAAATACATTTTCAAGTCAGGATACCAATTGTATCCAATCAGGAGAGAATACCCAACACAGATTATTCATCAGTCTTCCAGTTCCAATTTCTCCATCAATTCCGTTTTCCCTTGCTTATTCTAAATATTGGGTGTAGTATGAGTTGCCTGTCTGTCTCCCCTGATAAAATTGGTATCCCGACCTGAAAATGTCTGTTCTGTTTATGAAAGAGCTTGAGAGACGGGAAGTCCCCCTGTTGCTAAACAAACATAATAGCAATGATTACTATCAGAATACATGCAAAGCTATTTCACACTCACTTATTAATACTTCTTATACACCCCCTTTAAATGACTACATTGCAATACTTTACTTTGTACTTGTCTGTTATCCTGTGATAACATGTGGTGACCTACAGGTTGAGACACATTGCACCAGAGTGCTGTTTGGAGGATCCTGAGCGGGAGGCGCTCCCTGTGTGTGATGGAGTGCTGTAATTAATGGGAATATAATGGAGGTCTGTTGTGTGGCTCTAATTGGATCTCTGCCCCCAGTGGGAGAAAAACACAGGAGGTGACCAAAGTATTTATGAGTTCCAACGACGCAGCGGTGCAGTGCAACCGAAGGTTAAGAAGCAACAACAACAAACACGAAACAGAAGCACCCTAGTAGTTCATTCAAACGGTTATGAGCTTAAAACCTAATTGTAATGTCCTGGTTTTCGAATCTGGCCCGAGATCAGTTCACATGTCATCCATGCTCGCTCTTCTTCCTGTCTCCCTCCACTGTTCTATCTTTAGCAAAGAAGAAACTTATTTTAAAATAATCGTGGCCAACTGGTGCCTAAAGCAATATTGGTTTATAGTTGTTGCGGCTCCACTTTGAGTGCTGTATCTATATTTATGTATAGTAGTAGTTAGTAGTCACGGACAAAGTCAGAGAGAGAAGGTTCAAGCATGAGGCTGGCAGGGCACTGCGTCAGGCACCCAGAACTTGAGGCAAGTAAATTGACCCTATGGGAGCCAACCCAGGGCAAAGCCAGGATGGGAAAGAAGCGTACCAGTAGACGTGCTGCGGCGCGACAACACTGCAGAGCTCAAGAACCTGATGTTGGATAGGAAATTGTGGAGGGCAGCGATCCAGGAAACCCAAGTTGGTGTTGGCTAGACCTCACTCTCGCAGAAACTAATTTATGTATATCTGTATCAAGAGTCGGGGGGGCATTCACTATCATGTCGAAGTGTTGTTATTGTGTCCTTCTACACGTCAAATTAACTTAAACTTCCACACACAAGAGACAGTTAAGCCAGTAGGCTGAGTAGGAGAACATGTGGCTGCAGGATGAATTCAAAACATCAGAACATCTTCATGTGTGTGGCACTTCATTACAGGTATGTTAACGTTAAAATGTTCATGTTCGCTTTATCAAGTGTTATATTGTAGGGTTAATCATTTTAAGTTAAGTTACTTACCTACCATGTATATAGACTAAACTTTGCAAACTATACGTGACTTTCCTCACAACACCAGCACCTCCGGTTATTTTAAGGACGGGAACCCTTTTTGGGGTGTTTACCTTTCAAGACGGGAACCCCTTTTAAGGTTACTGTAGTTATTGTAATGTATATTAATTTTTTCTTCTCAAATGTAAGACAGTTCACAAACGACTTTTTTATTGATCTTGCTAATTAATTATGTCTTTCTACTCATAAGTACAAAAACTTCACAACAGCTAAATTTAAGGAGAGCATAAGATTTCCATATTGTCTCAGAGGTACCACCATGGGTATCAGGTAAACAAGAAAATGACTCAGTCATAACTGCCAGGGGCAACAAGCTCTTGTAGCGCCCGGTTTTGTCCGTTTCCTCTAGCTCCGGCCTCCAGTTAGCTCAAATAATTCATTCTTGCATTCTTACGGTGCCAGCTGTTATTGTCTGTCCACAGGTCTCCGATTGACATCAGTGCTTCTCTGCTGCCCACGATCTCCTCTGTCACCTGTCCTGTGTTCTGCCACCTTTACCATGTCATGGTTTACATATTTTATGTTTTTCAGCACGTTGTTGTTTTTCTGTTGGTTAACACTTTAATTTAGCTGCATGCATCTCATGGTAGTTAACACTGTAACAAGTTGTATTGTAAACTAACAAGTAACAAACGTGAACTGGATTTTTGGTAATAATTGCCTTGCCTATCACTTGTTGAAACGTAGTGAGACTGCACAATAATTCTTCATCTAAATAAAGGAGTTATATTTTGAAACATTATAACATGTTGTAGTCACAATACTTATTTGCATTTTGAGATGAACCACATCATGGTTAGGAACTGCTGCTGATATTAAGCAATGGCTTTGTGGTTTGTGGGGCTTTTCTATTCCTCTCTTTCCTCATTATGGGTTGAAATGCAACAAGGGCAGTCTTTCTAACACACACATCACCTTGTTGAACCCCATCATAACACAAGCCTCGCCTCTCATTTAAAAAGAATAGCGCTCCCATGGGAATATGGGCGACTGTGGCTCAGGAGGTAGAGCAGGTCGTCCAATGATCCATGGGTCGGCGGTTCGAATCCCGGCTCCTCCTGTCTACATGTCGAAGTGTCCTTGGGCAAGACTCTGAACCCCAAATTGCTCCCGATGTGCTGGTTGGTACCTTGCATGGCTTCCGCCGCAATCGGTGTATGAATGGGTGAATGTAATGCACAATCTATGTAAAGCGCCTTGGATAAAGGCGCTATATAAATGCACCATTTACCAATATGATTCCACAAGAGCTAGGCTTAATATCCTATATGTTCTTCCGGACAAAGATTAAGTGTTACACCAAAACAGTTAAATAATGTCACATTTTGTAAATGTTTTTCTTTTTCAAGGGATATTAGTTCCAGCCATGAGGATTATACCACCCACTGTAGTGTACAGCAATCACAGCGACAATGACGCTTTATGGTTACACATCACACAATAGATGAAAATAAATATATGATAAAGGTGTTAGTTTTTAATTTTACTTTTATTCTTTTCCTTTTTTTCTTCTTTACTCAAATTGAAGATTTTGCTATGTGGAGGGGGCTTGCTGTGTACACTGCAGTATATATTGAATACATTTTTTAGTTTATTATATTTCTTAGCAAACAAATGTAGTACATACATGGTTTGGAATTGGCAGTAGGCTACTTTATATTGGGGTTAGGTCTAATTTATACTTAGTTGCACAAGCCGGTCCATCTGTTAATAACTTATTATTATTTTAGTGTTTCAGTGGATGTTTAGTTGTTATATTTGTAGAGCCACAGGATATACTCTAATGCATTTTAAATTTGGTTTAAAATGAAGAAACAAACATTTCGTGTTTTGATTTTCAGACGACTCTTTCAGAAGCAATCTTAACACTTCATAGCATCCTTTAAAAAACACTATTATATGGATGCATGCACGCGTGAAGACAGAAAAAGAAAAACATGTGTGACCTGAATTTTATGAATGCCATGTCAGACTACAAATGGGATCAAATGCTTTTAAGTTCTTGCGTTAAGCTTCAATATGGAACTTAATTGAATGAATACATCTTTATCGTAATCAATTTGTATGGTATGTTAATACAACTAGCATATACTGCAGCGGTCGGAGGTGGTCTCCTTACGCTTTCATTGAGACATAGATGGTGCTGTGTAGGACAAGTAATACTGCCTTAAGCAACGATGGCCAAGCAGGGATTTTCCCTCTTGGAAAAGCAATGGATGTTTGGTCTCCCAAGAGTGAGACCCAGGTACGAACTTTGTGTGTAAAGTTGCAATAACCTTGGACATAAAACCTACAGATCACAGCTTTAAAGCTGGGATTTATAAATTAAACATGACAAGGCTGTGGTATCTTGTAGCCTATACTTGCTAACCATGGAGTTATTTACAATCTTCATTTCCATATTTCCGTGTGCGTGTGTGTTGCGTGTGCGTGTGCACACATTAGGAACCCATGTGATGGAAGGCTCAGGGAAGATGCTTGTAACTGCAGTTGGGGTCAACTCACAAACTGGGATCATCTTCACACTGCTGGGGGCCGGAGACGCAGAGGAGGAGAAAAAAGACAAGAAAGGTAGAGTGTCGTCCCTATTGCCCAGTTTATACTCCATAGTACGGCTGTGTGTCATCCCTATTGCCCAGTTTATACTCCATAGTACGGCTGTGTGTCATCCCTATTGCCCAGTTTATACTCCATAGTACGGCTGTGTGTCATCCCTATTGCCCAGTTTATACTCCATAGTACGGCTGTGTGTCGTCCCTATTGCCCAGTTTATACTCCATAGTACGGCTGTGTGTCGTCCCTATTGCCCAGTTTATACTCCATAGTACGGCTGTGTCACTTTTTTTTTTTTTTTTTTAATGTTCTGTTTATTCATTTTTTGTTTTTTACAAAATAGAAGTAAATTCAGAAATAAAAACAGAGTGGCAAATAAAAAAAGAAACTAAAACACACAATAACAAAACACAAACTCCAAATCAAGACAACCAAAGAACATTCAAAGCAATAAAAACAAAACAATAAAAACAATATATAAAAAATGAAATAAAAATTCCAATATAGTCAATATTGGCTGTGTCACTTATAAGTTGCGGACGAGAAAGGTTGTAAATCTCTTCTTGTTGGCAACAAGCCTTTGTGCGATGGAGTATAAATTAGAAGCACTTAGATAACTTTCAGCCATGAGATGGACATCACAACACCTCTGTGGCATAAGGATGGATGTTTCCCTGACTAATGCCTAATGTGTACTTCATCGTAGGATGTGTACGATGATGAGGTATAGAAAATGGAACATCTACAAGCTCACAATATGTCGCATTCTTCCACGTCTTGTCGAGGGTGTATTCTTGGCGCCCAACACCATCGTACGATGGAGTATAAATCGGGCTTAACACCTATGAGCCTCGATGCAGCTCTCATGCAGATTCAGTGGTGGAAAGAAACTAAGTACATTTACTTAAGTACATTTACTTAAGTACAATTTTAATTTGTACTTTACTTGAGTATTTCCAATTTCCAATACTTTAACTTCTACTACATTTCAGATCCAAATATTGTACTTTTACTCCACTACATTTATTTGAAAACGTACTAATTAACCACTTCGACCACATACATTTAGGATATTAAAAAAATGCTGCTCTACAAGCTCACAATGCGTGGTGATCCGAGGCATTGTGAACTTGTAGATCTGATATTTTCAAAAGATTTTTATACATTTGAAACCTTTAAATTGGACAGTCTGCACAAGGAGTACTTTTAATTTTGGTACTTCAAGTACATTTTTATGCCAAATTGCCAATACCTTACTACTTTCACTCAAGTAGTTTTTGAATACCGGACTTTTACTTGTAACAGAGTAGTTCTATATTGCAGTGTAAATTGACACTTTTACTTAAGTACAATTACTTTTTCCACCACTGGCTATTGCAGCACCTGCTTCCAAGCATCTGTTCAGCTGAAAACAAAAAAGTACTTTCCACAACAAAAACAGAAGCAACTGGATAACGGCCACCGTGAGCTGACCGACGCTAACAACACAATCATTTTTTAGCTTAGACAAAATTATTACATTTATTTTGGACCTGACAAAATTATTGAAACGATTATTTCACAATCGTCTCATTCATTTTGGGATGTAGCTGCTCAGAGGCGAGAGAACAGACAGTATTTTTGTTTTGTTTTGGGGAAAAGCAATATTTCAGTGAAGTAACACTGTGTGGCGCCTCCATGTGATATTAGATTGAAGCAACAATATGTTTTTGGGGGAATGATTCCATTGCAAGGGTAATGCGAAATGTCTGCATATGCCGATGAAATAGTTGTGCAGAATGCGTACAATAGCAATGAGTCATGAAATGTGATGTGCTGCTGTTAACGTTTTTCCAGTAATAAAAATGCCCTGGGGCATTACCAAGCCCTAATGTACATTAAGAATTACAGACAGAGAGAGAGAGAGAGAGAGAGAGAGGGGGAGAGAGAGAGAGAGGGAGGGCACGAATGAAGACTTGCTGTAACATCAACCGTCTCCTCCCGTCTCTCCCGTGTCTCTCTCTCTCTCTCTCTCTCTCTCTCCCTCTCTCTCTCTCTCTCTCTCTCTCTCTCTCTCTCTCTCTCTCTCTCTCTCTCTCCCTCTCTCTCTCTCTCTCTCTCTCTCTCTCTCTCTCTCTCTCTCTCTCTCTCTCTCTCTCTCTCTCTCTCTCTCTCCTCTGGGTCTCGCTGCCTTTGATGTGAAGAGGGGGCAGAGTGCTGGCTGTTTAATAATTCTATCCTGTAAAAGCATTGCAGTCTGCAGGGCAATCAATAATTGAATGGAGAGAAGAAAGAATGAGATGGTTGGTGCCGGGGTTACGTGGGGGAGGGGGGGTGTTTGGGGGGCTGCACTCCAGAGGAAAGCTTTTCACGTGTAGGACCTAGGGCTGTCACGATCATGAAATGTTACGTGACGATTCATTGTCATGCAAATAATTGCGATTGACGATTTAATTGTGTTTTTCGGCATTGAACGTCGGAACATAATTACATTTCTATTTGCCTTTTAGGCTTCGTAAACTGAAATTGCACAGGGCAGATATGAAAAATAACTTATTAATTATACAATATATTATCGACATATTAATAATGTTATATTTTTAAAATATTTCAAAATGAGCGATCATGCAAAATAATTGTGATTAATGATTATTATTATTAATTGTGATTAGGCGTCAGTCCAGACTAAAGCTTTTGCATGCATGCAGGGTGCCACCATCACGTTTCTCTTGTTTTACGACTTATTTTTGGATTCTCCGTTCCTGGTTGTTGTTGATTTATTTCCATTTTGCTTTTTGTGTTGCTCGGCAATGCTCGCTCTTCTGGTTGTCTTGTGTTTTAATGTTGTTGTTTTTGTTGCATCTCTCACTGCGCCATCTGAAACACCCAAACACCTTCCACACCTGTCAGAGGGCAATAGTAGCTCACCCACGCAGCCACTCCCAGCAGTTGAAGCAAATCCAAGCATCACAAATGGTAGGTGCATGCCCCCCCCCCCCCTCCCCCCTACGGGTGACTAAAGAATGCCGACATGGGTCAGATTGACAGCTGCCCCTCTAGCTTTATAAAAAATATATAAAAATATAAGAAAATATTATAAAATAAAAGTTTAGCACTTTTCCCACAAGACAACTACAACACAATCTGATGTTGTTGTTTGTTAATGCATTTGAGCAACTTACGTTGCATTTAAATACTGACTAATAGTCATCATTGTTAAAAGGAAGAAAGATCACATTACTATATTATAGACAAGCGTAGCCTGAACAATCAAGGTTACAAAACAGAGTCAGATCTAATGTAAAACCTCAACACGTATCACACTAATATTGTACAGTAATATAATATTATGGGCACTGTCTTGCACCTGTTGTGAAGCAAAGTGTAGCGCAGCTGTCATTGCGAGTTTACAACTGACGCAGAAGTCATTTTCATACCCAGCGCCCACATTGTGTAAATTGTGCTTAACCAACTTGTGCCCTAACGTGCCCATTTGTACTGCATTATTTCCCTGCTATTTAAAGAGTGCATTAGATAATAGATTGACTTATTATAGGCGAGTTTGCAATGCATGCACACTGCTTGCAATTAAAATTCATCCAAATTCATCACTCATGTTTAAGATGGTAGCTGAGAGACTCAGCATTGAGGTTAAAACAATAATGATATTATAATAATGATCTGGGCCATCACATCGTGCTTCAAGTGTCTGGTGGCTCCAGTCAGTTTGCCATGGGAGGCACAGAAACGTAAGATGAAGCACTTTTAAGCCACTCTATTTAGCTTTTATTTATCATTATTCCTATATTCATAAGAATATGACTAACTATGGCTGATAACAATATGTTCAAAGCCATACCCATTATACGCTATACATACAGTAGGTAGTTTAAATATAGGGCCTAACTAAGATACATAAATAAGGAATCTTTATAGGAGGAAGATGTGATTTGAAAATATGGCAGTAGCTCAGCCACTGAGGGTAGTGTACTGTACCTCTCCATTGATGTTTCTCCGGTAAGCGAAGAACTTCGTGTTTTCCCCAGTCTCCTGACATATTGCATTTATTCTGCTCCACTTTTTTTGCACGTAAGCAGAAAACTATGTCTCCTCAAACTTATCGAATACGCTATCTAAATTGCAATGCGCCATGGTGCAGGTGCACCTGGCTTGAAAGGGGAGTGGGAGAAAACACACTAGATGGGTCTAATTGATTTTTCGCCCACAACACACCCATGACTAGTTCAAAGGCTTAATTCAACCCCTCTGCTCCGCATGTTATTTTGCGTTCAGATATAAATCTGCCGTCTATCTAGCTAAATTGAGTTGGTCATGCCCCCCAAACACTTACACCATGAGCTGCAGAACATGTGCATGGTTCATCTAAATAGGTATGTCTGCAATCACATTTATTTTCTTTCTTTCTTTTTCTTTCTTTTCATTAAGTTTTGCATAGAAACAAAGCACGTCTATCTGTTTTCTGTTCTTCAGTCCCGAGACGATGTTCTCTGTCGTCATTAAATCAATCTGTTCTTCAGTCCCGAGACTATGTTCTCTGTCGTCGTTAAATCAATTCAAGATTTGGTTGGAGGTTTTAAAACATGATAATGGCACCCAGGAAGTGGTTTCCTTTTTGTTGACTTCTAATGTATTTATTAGTTTTCTACTATTTATCTCTAATACAATGACCTTTAGGCCTTGTGCAAAGCATTTTTAATTGCCTTAAATTGTCTTAAAGGTAGGGTAAGTGATTTTATTTGGTTAAAATAACCCATTTTGGGGGGGAACCCCTTTTGGTCTTAGCATTATGTTATGCTTTAGCTATTGAAAAATAGCAGATCTGAGTGGCGCGCTACGAGCTTGTACTGTAGGTCTGCTATTTTGGGAAAATCAAAGAACGACTGACATAGCTTTTTCAGAAAACTGTCAAGATGTAGAAGACAGTTTTAGAATCTGATCTCAGGTCAAAATGGATTAATACATTTGCATGGCATAATTATTCTTCCAGGAGGGGACTTAATAATATTACAAAGCAAAAAAAAAAAAAAAAAAAAAAGATTAAAGAAACAAGAAAAGAGCACAAATGTCTCCACATTTAAAAGCATCAAGTATACTGTAAAAGTCTGCATCTCTTATTTATTCACAGGCAAGCCAGATGGCACCCTGGAGAACAATCAGAACAAAGGTAAGCTTTGTTAACAGCGTACACTGCAAGGTCCTCTGAAACTGTCATACTTTATCGTGCAGAGCCGTGTTATGCTGACATGTCACATCCACGATGACACCTGAGTGTGAGTTTGTAGGTCTGTGATTGGATTGCGATGGAACATAAAGTCTATTTTTATACACTTCTGTCAAAGGGCCTCGTATTGAAGTCCTCAGACATATACGCTTACATTTGTCACATTATGCCGGAAATAGAAGAAGCTAAGTAGCTTCTTAAAACAACACAATTTGTTTTAGAGATTGACCTATAGGCTATTCAATAATTATTTCGACTAATATATTATTCTTATTATTTTTTAATAATTTTTGTATTAAATCTTGAGATGGATTCTTTCTCCCCCCCTTATTATCAATATTGTACTTGTTAAGGCCTCACTCACACCTTCGCAAAAGACTGATGTATGCTTGTTGTATACAAAGGGTGTGATACATCTTGCCCCAATGCATTTCCAATGGGAGTCACATGGTTTGACACATTTGTGTTGTATGAGGGGGAGGGGGGCAGTCGAAATACAGCCGAAAGCCATACAACAGCTTGTAGTCCAAAATGTTGTATCAAACCATGTGACTTCCATTGGAAATGCATTGGGCGGCCATGACACTTACATCTTGCTTACATCTAGCATGCATCAATGTTGTATGCTAGATCGAAAGGTGTGAGTGAGGCCTTAAGCTCATTGTGAGCTTGTAGATCTGCTATTTTCAAATAGCCGAAATACAGTATATACAGTGCTGAAGTGGTTAGTGTGTTTTGCATAATCAGAATCTACAAAGTAACTGTAACTAAAGTTCTCAAATAATTGTAGTGGAGTAAAGTACAATATTTGCCTCTGAGATGTATAGTGGAGTAGAAGTAAAAGTATTAAAGTGTATGAATACCGTACTGAAGTACAGTACTTGAGTAAATGTACTTAGTTACTTTCCACCACTGCTATAACTACTCAACCAACTTTGCATCATCCCAGCCAAGAAACAGGATGAGGCGGTTGCCATGGAGATGCAGCCTCTGAAGAGTGCCGAGGGCGGGGAGGTGGAGGAGAAGGAGAAGAAGAAAACCAACGTGACCAAAAAAGAGAAATCGGTCCTCCAAGGAAAGCTCACCAAACTGGCGGTGCAAATTGGGAAGGCAGGTGAGGCACATTTCCTTTGGTGGGCGTCTCCTGTGTGCTTGTCTGTGACTGTGCTTTCCTAAAAGCCGGATTCTCACATCGTCGGACAACGGTATCGCGCATCAAAAACTAAACCAGACGATCTACAAGCTCACGTCGTGAACTTAGATCTTATACTTATGTGAGAAACATTTAGTAGACCCTCCAGAAAAACGTGGGCAAACATCCTTGATTATGCGGCTTAAAATCCTTGATTTAGCGATGCAATGCAGGATTTTATGTGATTTTATGCGGTGAAATATGTTGCGAAATATGTGTGAAGTTTGTGTGATCATGCACCCTTTTTTAAATGTTTTTATCCCTGCATAATCTGCGCCATTTGGCTGATTATGCGGTAAATATTGCGATCGCATGAACACATTTTTCTGGAGGGTCTAATTAATTAAGCATTCCTCCATTGTGTCTCATGCATACTGTTTAATTTGGACGGGCTTCAAAGATGAATGTGGAGTTGAATCTGAAGGCATAACCGCAGCACGGCCTACTATCAGTGTCATCATGAGTTCAACAGAACACTCTGCTGCCGAGTAGCATTAGGTGCATTAGGATTAGGATTAGGTGACCAATTTTCCATTCTGGACGGGAACCCCTTTTGGTGTGTTAAGCATTATGTTATACTTTAGCTATTGAAAAATAGCAGATCTACAAGCTCATAGCACGCCAGTGCCGCACTACGAGCTTGTAGATCTGCTATTCTTGAAAAAGGTTTGGAATTCACTATGCAGTTGACCTAATCCTATAATTGTATTGTAAAGTATATATATCTTTTCCCTTTTATATATAAATATATATTGCCGACGTCATATCATTATTTCGTCATAATACATTTAAGAGAACATTTATATATTTTTACTATATATTTCTTGAAAAATAAATAAAGGGAAGCTCCGCACACTCAGATCTGCGCACAATCAGTTTATTTTTGGCAAGCTTTCGGTCTACTGACCTTCTTCAGGCATAATCAAAAAGTGACATAGGACAGATATATATGTTCATCATTTGATTGGATGATTGATCACACCTATGTCAAACATTTCAATTTGAATGATAACTCATGGGAGTTGTAGTTCTCAGTGAAACTACAAGGCACCCAAAGACACCAAGGGGTCGATTATGCAAGTGGAACAATATTACATATAATATTACAGTTTTATGAGCTGGGGGCGTGTGGTATGTCATATTGCAATTTTGGGCATGTTAAGAAGCGCTTTTGACACCCCGCGGAGTGCGCAAAACGGCCTTGAATTAGTCATGGGTGTGTTTAAGGCGTGTTTGAGACGTACCCAATCAACATGTCCGTACTATTCTATTTACCAGTCAGCTGATGTCACATACGGAATGCGCACTTTGGGGATCGTGGTATTACATTTCTTCAGGCTGGCACCATAGAAGACATGACATGACTTTGTCACATTTGGGTTAATTATTCCTATTGCACTGCATGCTATCACCTTTATGCCTCAAAAGAACAGACCCACCTATACCTTTCAGATCGGAATGGAACTGCGAGTAGATAGCAGCATATTGGCAAATTGGCAATCCATGCGTAATGTTCCCAGAATCGTCTAACCCCCGAACATGCAAGTTCGTTTGATATTGTTTAATTCGATAACGATAGAACCATGTACCATACAGCGAATGAAAGCAAGATTCCTAAGGAATATGGAGATTTTTACATTTAATAAAACGGTTGAGAAATGAGAGAACCATGAGTGTTTATAGGCTAATATCAACGTTTTTTTATGAAAGACAAACGGGCTGTGAACTTGAAGAGCTCAATCACCATCCCGACACGGAAGAAATATAGCCTAGTGCATGCATGCACTGTTGCACTTGCACACAGTAGCCTACACACGCTCTTTATTTGTTTCTATTGAAAAACACCAGTAAAATAACGTTTATTATATTTTATTTCATTCAAGTCACGACGAAGGAATGAGTTGAATGCGTGCTGCGTAATGCTGTGGCCCCGATGGTATGGTCTTCGCTGAGTTCGCTCGTAGCATTTTATTGAAGAAGACTTGAATCGGGTGTGATACAGCATATGAAAGCAAACTTCCCACGGATTATGGAGATGTTTTTATTTATTTTTAAGGTTGAGAAATGAAAGAATTATGTCCGTTTCTAATCTCAACATTAAAAAAAAAGACGCAAAACGAGGCTGTTGCCATGTCTCATAGAAACAAGTAAATAGGTCTATAAAAATAAGCGCATATTATAACAGGGGTCTGTAACCTATTTTAAATGAAGTGCCATGATAGTGAGTCTGCCATATCCAGATAAATTTTTAATGACACCACATTAAAATAATGTTAAATATGTTCTTGCACATTGTTATAATGATCATTATATATATCCCCCTGCAGTCAGAGTTCATAGTTTTAATGAATGAATGTGATGCATTGTGAGCTGGTATAGATCTGCTATTTTCAAAAGTAATCTTGGAATTCTTTTATTTAATTTTTGGATTAGCAAATTGTAACCGAGACCGAGGTATGGTCTAGTTATCGGGGAGAATGCTGAAGAGATAGGACTGGGTAGCCTATCGTCTTTGAGCGCAGGGGGTCGAACCGGCGGTCAGTAGTGAGGTCTTGATATGGTATCTGATCTGGGTTCTTCTTCTTCTTGCTTTATTCCTTTCTTCCAGTGAATCCCTGCGTAGGCATCAGTATTTATGGTTTTGGGATGTCGAGAGTGATGTCACTCCTGACGTCCTGGTTGTGATGTCAGAGAGGCACTACGTTCCTTCGTAACACTCCCCCTTAGTGAGGCTGTGGGCTTCACTGTTCGTTCTCTCTGATCATTGTGGCCGTGTCCGGCAGCTCCTTGGAACTCGAACTGCCGCGTCGTGTGCCGTGGGTAGATGCAGCTGTATGACTGCGTCTGGGGCTTCTTCACGAGGGGCGACTGGTCGATGTAGAACCGGGGATGTAGGGCAGGTGACTGGTGGGATCGGGCTGGCCCGTGGGGAGGGCGATCCGGTGTCCGAATCAGGCGTGGCTCACAAGCCTGGAGTCCAGGATGGCTCCTCTTGATCGGCGCCGAACTCGCCACTTCCTCTGGGGCGGCTTGCGTCGCTGGTACTACGGATTGGGTGCAGCTCTGCTTTGGGGCCTTGGCACTGCGGCTGTAGTGCAGATGGGGAATCCTCCCTCGAGCTCCCCCCCTCACACCCGTGGCGGCCGTCGTCGCTCCGGGCTCTGGCCTCGTGTGCGAGGAGGTTCGGGCTCTGCCCTGAGGTGTGTTGAGGTGCTCTCGCAGACTCTGTCCGAGTGTTGACCTGTTCTTCGGGCTTGTCGTCCAGACTGGGTGGTGACGGTGCATCAATGCTGGAGGTGAGCTGCACAACGATGCTTGGGCCGTTGTAGCGTATTCATCTTGTCGGCGTACGCTGTCGCTGTTGTTTGTTCCGTTTGTTCCTCTCCCCCCCTGCGTTATTTCAACGCAGTGGCCTTGGTGCGTCCTTTGCGGGACGGGGCTGGGGTGTCGGACGGTACTAGGCTGCGGAACGCCGACTTCACTGCTGACTTGCAGTCAGCGGGACCTGTTGGTCAGGGATCTTACAGCATCTGAAATGATGAATGGAGCAAACACCATAGGACCTCGAGGATGAGGCATTTGAACGTGGTGTGGGATCGTGTCCAGCTAGCGGCCGCTGGGAGTGTCCAACTAATGACTGGCTCCTGCTGTTTCATGACTGATCTAAGGCCCTCTCCACCGGGGAGTTCGGCCTTGGCTGCGCCAGGTCTCGTTCGTGGTCCTGGCGGGTTGCCAGGCTGGGACGTACTCGGGTCGATTGGTGCCAACCAGTCATTCCTCTGATAGACGCTGATCTTCTGATGGCCCGCGGTGATCATTAGCAGTTGCCTGGGCCGTGCCATGCCAGTATGATGAACAGCTGCGGCTGTCAGTGAGATTACCAGAATGGCTAAACCTAGCCGGCCTAGCCTAGTCGGTTTCGTCTCGTTGATCTGCAGCGGCTCTCCATCGGGCAGGGCGTTATCGCCTCTCCTGGGCGCCGGGTGGGATGTCTTCCCGGTGATGGTCTGCTGCTGTAATGCCTGCGCGTGCTCGTCTCGAGGCGAGTTCACACAAAGGACAAGGTGGGGCGTGGCGACTTGGCCACTCCTTGGGGCTAAAGTGGTGCTCTCCTTGTTCCCTGTCTGCGCGACGCTAGGTTCGCATCTCTTGGTCTCCAGCGGTGTGCTCACGCTTGGGGCGGGGACGGAGGCAGTCTTGACTGCCGGCGCTGTTGCGGTTAGAGCTGTGCTTGAGGCGGAGGTGGTTGCCGTCTCGGTCGTTGGCACTGCGGCAGCTGGCGCTTTGAGGGTGTTCAGGTCGTGAAGCTGAACGTCCTCAGTGGTCGCTTGGCTGTCCGCTTGGCGTGGCTCATGACCCTGTGGGTCGCCGTCGTCCTTCCTGCTGATGGGCCAGTCGGGTGGACGACGGGTGGCTCGGGTGGGCGAGGGTGTGCCTAGGCTAGCCCTCGCACCGTTCTCTCTTGACCCATCCAGTGCACTGCTGGCCTGTGTCAGTGGGATGGGGGGTGGTTCTGGCCTTCCCTTGAACTCTCCTGAGTGGAGGTTCGCTGCCAGCTTTCCCTCTTGAGTGACGGAGTGGCCGGGAGTGCTGACGGCGCGGTCGACCATGTCGAGGCCGGGGCCGATCTCCCTCCCCCCGTCGACCGTAGCGTCGGGGGCTGGCGGAGGGGTACCGCGTATGCTGCTGTCCCTGCCGTGTGAGGCGGAGTGCTCACGGGCCTCGTTGTCCGGATGCTGGATTCCAACATCGGTGGACAGAGTGGGCTCTGCAATGTAGCACCCTGGGTGGGGTGGTGTGTCCCCCGGCTGTGCCGCATCCTGAGCGCAGAGGGCCAGTTGGCCGGTGGGTGGGCCGCTGTCTTCTCCTGATTTGACACTGCGTTATTGTCCTATTGTTTTAACTGCATGCCTGTTTTAATGCTGTTTTGTTTTGCTTTTGTTTTTATTATTTTTTTGGGGGGCGGGGGTCGCGAGACATGGCCAAAGCCTAATAAATTGAGAACTCCTGACAAAGCCCGTTTTTTTACTTTCCCAAAATGTAACCTAGCGTTTGTGTGTAAACATGGGAGATTCCGAGTTGGACAGACCCAGCCAGCCAGGGACAGACCCAGGGGCAGACCCAGGGACAGACCCAGGGACAGAGCCAGCCAGCCAGGGTCAGACCCAGGGACCCAGGGACACATAGCTGTCTATAGGAGTGGTTGCACCACTCAAAAATAGAGACACTGAGACTGTGACCGAGGTATGGTCTAGTTATCGGGGAGAATGCCGAAGAGATAGGACTGGGTAGCCTATCGTCTTTGAGCGCAGGGGGTCGAACCGGCGGTCAGTAGTGAGGTCTTGATATGGTATCTGATCTGGGTTCTTCTTCTTCTTGCTTTATTCCTTTCTTCCAGTGAATCCCTGCATAGGCATCAGTATTTATGGTTTTGGGATGTCGAGAGTGATGTCACTCCTGACGTCCTGGTTGTGATGTCAGAGAGGCACTACGTTCCTTCGTAACAGCCGTCCTTAGTTGGGCAAATGCATTCATCTGGGGATCCTTGACATGGGAATGTGCTGTGTGAGGATCACTGGTTTAAACAACATTAGGAGAAAAGCCCAAATAACCACTTTAGAAACAAGAAAAGCAACCACAAAATAGTACAACTACCAATATTTACAAGCAAGCAACTTTACAGAAAAAGAAGCCGCTTATAATAAACAGACATGGCAACACTCTACCAGCCGCTCAAGTGTAAAATCAAACAGTGCTTGTTGCGTTTATGAGGTGGTCAGACCCACGTCTAATCGTTATGCGCTGAGTGTCTTTAGGTCAAGGGGCTTAATAGCAAAGCGAAAATAATTAACATATGGACACTCCCACAATGCTAAAATATTCAGGAACGCCGTATGCCATAATGTGTGTGCGTTCAACACGGGCAGAGTGCGTTCAACACGGGCCGATATGCCTTTCATAATACGAATGTGCGCAGAGCGAGGCCAATTTATGTATTACCATAGGTAAAACGCACCTTCAAAATCTAGGCCCAAGTGTCCATTTAGACAAGAGAAAAACATCACAAGGAAAAAACATTACAAATATTTACAAAAGAAGTAAACAAAAAACAGAAAAAAACAAAACAAACACAGAAAAAAACAAAAGCCAATAATGCAATCGAATGCAAACATCTATATATTTCTTGAAATGTTAGTCAATTTAGGCATTTAGCAGAAGCTCTTAATCCAAAGTAAGCAAGAAGAACACTTGGTTGTAAAATCACCATTGATTTAAACTGTAGACGAAATCTTGAAAAAACAAGAGGGTGGCCACACACGCCAATATTTTATTAGGACAGCAGGCTTAACCGAAACGTTGGATTCCTTTTTGTCTTACCTGCTGTCCTAATAAATTATTGGCACTCTGGCTATTGGCGTGTGCGGCCACCCTCTTATTTTTGCCTATACTGACATATCCAAAATATAAAATAGGTTATGATTAAAGAGGTTAAATCTGGCTATGAGCAAATTCCTCTATATCATGGCTAATAAATAAAAAATTCTTGCTGTATGAGCACTGTACAGTACAGTTTATGCGTATATGCATCATTTGACCAAAACGGATCTGATTTCTTTCCAGGCTTGGTCATGTCTGCCATCACAGTTATCATCCTGGTTGTGTACTTTGTGATCGAGACCTTTGTGGTCCAGGGCAGGGTTTGGATCACAGAATGCACTCCAGTCTATGTGCAGTACTTCGTCAAATTCTTCATCATTGGAGTGACAGTGCTGGTCGTCGCCGTGCCAGAAGGGTTACCGCTGGCCGTCACCATATCCTTGGCTTATTCTGTTAAGGTGAGAGGAAGCCCTGAGCATCCCTTTCATTGTTGATGTGTGGGTTTTAATGACCTAAAACGCCTAATATCTTCCCCAGCTATATAAAATTCCCTTTAGTCTAGTGGATAATTATAAGATGTTGGCCTTCCACAATATATATAATGACAACCCGTATTGTGCTT
>NC_139705.1:33423955-33586246 GCF_964188405.1 Protomyctophum parallelum | reverse complement strand
CCAAAATAACTCAGTAGAATCATCATAATATATCCATTTGTGTAACCAAATTGCATTGTACACTCTCAGAAGTTAAATTGCCAGCGTTGTGCTTGTTTTTCAAGGTGCACATCCATAATGGGCTGCGAGTGGTGAGTTGCGGGCCTTCCGTCCACGTGATAAGGATGACATGATCAAGAAGGTGATTGAGCCCATGGCGTGTGATGGCCTACGGACCATTTGTGTCGCATACCGAGACCTCCCAGGCAACCCAGAGCCCGACTGGGAAAATGAGAATGCCATCCTGACCGACATGGTCTGTATTGTTGTGGTGGGCATTGAGGACCCTGTCCGTCCAGAGGTACGATCTTATATTATATTATGTTATGTTATATTGTGTTTAGTCTCTTGAGACAGACTCTGGAAAATAGAGGGTGCTGTTTATCCTTTGTTTTGCCAATAGGGTTCCCAGATTGTATTATGTATAATGCTTGCCCTGTGGCAAGCATTACTATTCTATACTAACATTCTTCAAGAGATAACAACAAGAACAGAGATAACAACAAGAACCACAAGAATGATTCTTGTGGTTCTTGTTGTTATGTTGTTATCTCTGAGCACAGTGAAATACATTCCAAATCAACTGTTTGTTTTGCATATTGCATATTGAAAATTACATGAATATTCTCAGTTTACAATGGAAGTCTATTGGAGTGTCGTAACTTTCTCTGCCAATGGCTCAGCCATTTCCATTTTCTTTCTGCAATTGAACGCATGATGTGTTGATACCACATAATAGCCTTATCTTAAAAGTTGAAACTCTTTTTCATCATTATGAGATAGTGCATAGGAAATTGTGATGGGGAAAAATAAGATGGCTGGTGGAGAGTTCATTTTTGTGCCTGGCTCAGGGAACTGCTGAATGTAAATTATCTGCCAGTTGCCAATTTATAGTGTAGAATAAAACGGTTGATTCTAGGCGATAGTATTAATGTTCCCTCACTGATATTGAAGACATTCCAAATGGAATTTGTGATTGGGCCACACTATTATGCGTTGTCACAAACAATAACCAATCTTCCCTTTCCCCAGGTCCCAGATGCCATCAAGAAGTGCCAGCAGGCAGGTATCACAGTGCGCATGGTGACAGGTGATAACATTAACACTGCACGTGCCATCGCTCTAAAGTGTGGCATCATTCATCCAGGGGATGACTTCATCTGCATTGAGGGTAAAGATTTCAATCGACGAATCCGGAATGAGAAAGGAGAGGTACAGTATAGCAATGTTTGTTTGTTTGTTTGTTATTAATTATTATTATTGAATGCATTGTAATTTTAACACTTTTGTTTAACATGCAAGCATGCTCATTAAGTGCCAATGATTCAAACAGATTGAACAAGAGCGCATTGACAAGATCTGGCCCAAGCTGAGGGTTTTGGCTCGCTCATCCCCAACAGACAAACACACTCTGGTAAAAGGTTGGTGTTTCTGTGTCTAATCTGTACAAATACATCGATAATACGGTAGATATCTAACATACCTGCCAACATTAGGCTGTGAAAAAGAGGGAGACATTCTGGGGTATTAACAAATGGCCCACACTCAAGATTTTAAGGTAGGCTAACGGAATAAATACATGGACGTGCAAGTAAAATCTATTTTAATTAGTTATAGAACACAATAAAATACTTTTTTTTTTCACAAACACACAAAAACATACATAATATACATGTGGAACTTAGAAAGATGTACCATTTGATTTGTTGATACAAACTAGTATGCAATCAGGAGAAGTTAACAAACATTAGAAATCGAATGAACTACAATAGTATTGAGGATCATTCCAAGGCACTCTGGTATGAGGACAGTAATCATATTTTTCATGTCCCTGGCAGGCATCATTGATAGCACAGTACTAGAACAGCGTCAGGTTGTGGCTGTGACAGGAGATGGGACCAACGACGGGCCTGCCCTGAAGAAAGCTGATGTTGGTTTCGCCATGGTGAGAAGAGAGGATGATGACTTATTATTGATCTATGTTAGACCTATGAAATCAAGTATCTCTGTCACTGCCACTGGGGACAAAACTATTTAAATTGATAGACAGTCCCTTAAAGTAAGTGAGGGAGAGAGTATGAGAGAAGAGTGTGTTTTTTTTTAACACGTTTTAATCAAATGGCCAACTAAAAAATGCCTCATGCATTCGCGGAGACACTTTTTTCAGTAGGGATTAGGGAATACATAATGTTTTGTCATTTGACCTTCCAAAATATTCTCAGCTGTCAGATCATGCTGAATTTGCTTCCGGGCAAGACTAGTTTCACTTCGAACAGACTTCTAGGAGTCGCAGTTCGAACAGATAATGAAATGTCCACATACCCACTGAGCATTTCTTTTGTCTAATAGACGTTTAATATTCGTCTAAAGGGCCGTCTAAAAATGCGATACAAAATGGCTTAGATTAGACGTTGATTAGCGGTTGTTTGTAAACAACCGCTAATCAACGTCTAATCTAAGGATAGATGTCTAAAAAACTTTCATTTTAGCCGTTTTTTTTACGCATTTTTGACGCACGTCTAATAGAGCACCGAAGTCCTGACGTAACTCGCTCATCCCGACGATTCCCCTGGTTCGCGGCAGTAATTTCTCTATGGAGAATAACATGGGGTGATCTTAATATCGTCTACTATAAGCGTTGTGGTCCAAAAATAAACAAGCTGTCTCTGCGTTATTGTCGGGAAGGTGTCTCTGTATCGTTTGCAACAGTCAGTCACTCATGTATGATACAGTCTGCTTCTAGCGAAAATCTAACTAATTCAGCAGCAGTAACATTAGCGTTTTCTCTCAGTCAGTTGATTCTTCATATCCATATGAGTGAAGCGGCCGGGGTGACATGTTTATTTTTCAAACACAGTTGTTATATGAGGAGATCTCAAATCGCCTCAATGGGGATTTCAATGCAACTAAACAAATACATGAACCTGGGGACTGACGCCCTCTACTGAAAGTGACGTCAGACTTCGGTGCTCTATAGCCGTCTTTTGCTCAGTGGGTAGAAGCTAAAATACTACAAAAATGTAAATTACACTGTATGATTTAAGTCTCAAATCTTCCCACATAGAAGGACCAGAGGATAAAAAAACTAATAATCACTGACATAATGTGTTCGATGGTGGAAACCTAAGGAACCCATATCCCTCTGTGTGCTCAGGGCATCGCTGGTACAGATGTGGCGAAAGAGGCTTCCGACATCATCTTAACGGACGACAACTTCTCTAGCATTGTCAAAGCCGTCATGTGGGGGAGGAACGTATATGACAGCATTTCAAAGTTCCTGCAATTCCAGCTCACAGTGAATGTGGTGGCCGTCATTGTGGCCTTCACCGGTGCATGCATCACACAGGTAATCAGCATGTTTGTTAGGACACAGGTTCTCACTGTAGGGTCCAGGGATCCCAGGTGTCCTCGAGGAGATCGCAGAGGTTCCCCCAGCTAAATGACGGATAGTTAGGGGAAACTGGACCCTTATAGTGTGTTTAACTTTCTTACGATTCCATTTTTTGTTCCATTTTTACACTCTCAGAGAACCCAGGGAACCCCTTTTGGTCTTTTAAGCATTATATTATACTTTAGCAATTGAAAAATAGCAGATCTACAGTGTCGCGCTACGAGCATGTAGGTTTGCTATTTTTGAAAAATAGTGAAAATATGGTGCAAATCTTTCAGAGCAAATGTTTTTAACTCAAATCTTTGCGTCTGGAGTGTTCTCTGGAACTACATATTTTCAGATGGGGGTCGGAGGCCAATTACATAGAATTTTAGGGCTCCTTGACATGAAATAGTTTGAGAACCACTGACATAGAAACATAAGGGTTTTCTGAACGCTCTCATGATTTAGACTAGTGTATATCGGGGCCTTATGCAATATGCATATGAACCTGGGGGTCCTGGAAATTAAAAAAACATTGAGAATCACTGAGACTGCCGGAAACGAATATGTGGCAAAGTAGCAGCTAGCAGCACGGCTCCAGTTCCAGCCTTTGTCTCTCTGGTTGTTTGCTTATAGGACTCTCCTCTGAAGGCAGTGCAGATGCTCTGGGTGAACCTGATCATGGATACCTTTGCCTCGCTAGCGTTGGCCACTGAACCCCCCACCGAATCCCTCTTGCTAAGGAAGCCCTACGGCCGCAACAACCCCCTCATCTCCCTCACCATGATGAAGAACATCCTGGGCCACGCCATCTACCAGCTCATCATCATCTTCACCCTTCTGTTTGCAGGTAGGTGGTCCACACCTCATTGGAGTGTGAGTGCATGTGCTGTGCCTGTAAACATGTACCGTACATGCTTAATTTCAAGATGATGTGCTTTTTCTTTCGAACTCTCTATGATTGCTGTGTCATTCCACCGTATTTACACAGCAATAATCTCAACCTTAACTGAACTTCAGTATCAGTATTTAGATATATAGATAGAAGTCCTCACAACGTGTTATGCGCTCGAGAAATCCTCAATACAGAGCCACGTCAGCTAGTGAGTGAACATATTACAATATTGCTCAATAAATACTATATTATTTTCAGTTCCCTTTTCAAAATGACACACAGTTGCAGACGTTTTTTAGGTTACCATGCATCTGTCGTTTACTTGCAGTTTGCAAGTAATTACATTGGTTGAAATTACCTTTCAAAATCACTCGAAGAGTTTTAAGCCTGAAACAAAGCCAGCTAACTACGAGATGAATCGTGACGTAAAAGGTTAAAAAAAGTGAATTAATGGGATTTCCGGGAAAAAGAAAAAGAAAAAAGATGATGATCCAGATGGCTGCTGGATGTTTTAATCTAGATCCTTTGTTATTTTTATTCATTCAGACCTCATAATTGTGTTGTTTTTGTGATGAATAAAATAAAATAAAAACTATTGATAGCAAAACACAAAAGACCATATATAATACCAGTGGTGGAAAGTAACTAAGCACATTTACTCAAGTACTGTACTTAAGTACAATTTTGAGATATTAGTACTTTACTTGAGTATTTCCAATTTCCAATTCTACTGCACTTCTACTGCACTAAGTTTTGAATCCAAATATTGTAGTTTTACTCCACTACATTTATTTGAAAACTTGAGTTACTAGTTACTTTGTAGATTTTGATTATTATTCCAAAACATACATTAACCACTTCAACCTATACATTTTGGCTATTCGAAAATAGACGATCTACATAGGCTTTACTCACAATGCGAGATCTACTCACAAGATCTACTCACAATGCGTTGCGATGCAACGCATTGTGAGTAGATCTGTGTAGATTTTTATACAAAAATGTAAAACATTTGAGTACTTTTCCCACCACTGCCATTATATACAAATGGTGACTCTGATGTCCTTGTCCCGCTGCAGGAGAGAAGATCTTCAACATTGACAGTGGCCGTAACGCCCCGCTGCACTCGGCCCCGTCTGAGCACTATACCATCATCTTCAACATATTTGTGCTCATGCAGCTGTTCAATGAGATCAATGCACGCAAGATCCACGGAGAGAGAAATGTGTTCGATGGGATCTTCCGCAACCCGATCTTCTGCAGTATTGTCGTGGGCACGTTTGTTGTGCAAGTGAGTTTCTAGCATGCGCAGTTAAATCCATTCTGACCTGAGATCAGATTCATACGAGGTTTCCACTGGACACACACTGGTCTGATTAACCCATTCTGACCTGAGATCAGATTCATACGAGGTTTCCACTGGACACACACTGGTCTGATTAAATCCTGAGTGTTTGTTCATTCAATTGATTTTGACCAGTCCCATGAATTTTGGTAATAATGGACAATTGGGTCAGTAGGCTCAAATTTGACTCTAATCAGACTGGAGAGAGCAGACCTACTGTAAGATAAATATAGTCTTCAACATTTCAGTGAAAGGTAATATGAATTATTTTGAGGGCTAATTTACAGCAGGGACTTTTTGAAGTTCATTGCACTATGCATTGTTTTTGGTGTGCCAAAAAATGAAGGAAATATTAACATTTGGAATTTCACTTAGTAAGAGACCTGCACACCTTCGCTCAAGATTAACAGTTTATTGAAACAGAATGAGATGAATGCGGAGTGGAGTGAGGAACCCAAGGTAGGGCGAGACTCAGGGTGGGGGCGTAGTCTCTGGAGCTGACGGTCATCTTCGCTCTACTCGGAATGAGCGGTTGGTCGTCTCTGCTCCGTCACTGCCCCCCCTGGATTCCTAGAGAATCGAGGCGGAAGGAGGAGGTTGGGGTGGAGGAGGATGGCGATTTTGAAGAATAGTGAAAATAGCCGATCTACAAGTGCAGTACTCACAACCCATGTTTGGTCTGTTGTGGAGCAGAACAAACAACTTGGTTGAGATATCGCAGGTGTATTTATTCTGTGGTGATTGCACCAGGGATTGGCCGGGTGATAATGAAAGGCAGGTGAGTTTGATAAGGAGGGAGGAGTGGTTAAGGTCAAGCGGAAGGAGGTCTCTTCTCCCGAAACTGCGTTGTATAAATACAACTTCCCTAAATTACTAATACATTTTCATTCAAGACTGTCAAATGCATTTGACAGTTTTATATCTTGAAATACATTTGAAACATTCAACACAAATGTATCAGAAGGGCAGTGGAATGAACAAATCTTAATTTAATAGATTGCTTAGACCATTCGCAAACGGATCCAAATGAGCTTTACTTCCACATGGCTTACAAAACAACGTGGTATATCAATTTGATACGTTGCCTTAATCCAATGTGTTTAAGCTTGTTCTCTGTATTGTTCTGTTGTGTTCAGATTGTGATCGTGCAGTGGGGGGGAAAGCCTTTTAGCTGCGCGCCTCTCAACGCCGAACAGTGGCTGTGGTGCCTATTTGTGGGACTTGGGGAGCTGCTTTGGGGACAGGTGACACCACCTCTTTCCTACCTTGTTCCTAGTGTTAGTGTTTTGTTTGGTAAAACAAATATTATATGTGAAAGATGTAAAGAAACATATAGAGACAATATACAACACAGGATATACCTATTCTTTAGACATACACATCCACAATTCATTTTACCCACAAATATGGGCAGCATATCAACATGTTTCTCTCTCTTATACCGTATTGATGATTACTGTGAATAAAGCGTTTAGGTAAATCCCATTATTGACAGATGGCACTATTTAAGGTGAAGCTAAACATGCTGACATGCTAAAGAGGGCATGGTTTTTAATGGAGAGAAGTGAGCGACCTTGATTAACTGCATTAAGTGTGATACGATGATTGCTAACTATACCTGGTTGTGACAGGTCATCACCTCCGTACCCACAAGCCACCTCAAATGCCTGAAGACGGCAGGAAGCGGGAGGGAGAGGGACGAGATCCTGGATGACGACATGGCGGATGACGAGGACGAGATTGACCACGCCGAGAGGGAACTGCGGCGAGGCCAGATCCTCTGGTTCCGAGGACTCAATCGTATTCAGACTCAGGTACAGTTGGATCTTTTCCAGTTAAACTGTCAGCCAGCCATCACCTGAGGCTGTGCTCCCGGCCACACCTTGATTAGTGTGTTACAGTGTTAGCGTGGCGTCACTGCTTAAAATAGAACTACTGCTCAAAATAGATTGGGATACTGTCTCCGAATGACCTCGCGATGCAGAGATAGTCTCTTCACTCCAAGAACAAAGGTTACATCATAACCAAACATTCTCGCCGCCATCATGTGATCAATACAAAATATGAGAAAATACTGTGTAGCAGTGTTGAACGTCCTTTAACTTTTCTTTCACCCCTTTCAACATCACAATGCCTTAATTCCATTTCATCATGTTTTTGTAAATTTTTTGTCTTCTGTTTTGTTCTATAATGTGTGTGTGTGTGTGTGTGTGTGTGTGTGTGTGTGTGTGTGTGTGTGTGTGTGTGTGTGTGTGTGTGCGCGCGTGTGTGCCTTTTTTGTGTGTTAAACAATTTGCCTTGCTGCCAAGAGTAGCATAGGGTTAATGCACCCCACATAACGCTACTATTCTCTCCCTCTCATAGAGATCAGTACAGATTCAGTTGTTGCTTCACTGTGTGTCTTTACGTTTTGTTTCTATAGGCTATGTCATAATTTGCACATGACATGCACCTACACCTGTATGTTTATAATTGACTAGTGCCTCAGGAATTGTAATAAATGTAAAACAACTTTGATTCCCTTCCATTGCCAGATGATCAGAGATCTCCGTCTACTCATACGTCTACTCATACGACGTACTTCAGGTGACATGTGACATCTTTGTAGTTGCTAAAACAATTTGGAGATCGAAAAAAAAAAACCCTGCATTGGTTTTCAAAGTGGCCGTAGGTTTCACCAGACGTACAGTATCGTTAGGCAGAGATTTTCAATACGATCTTCAATGCGCGAGACTAAGCAGAGGACAGACTTTGCGGAACATTATGTAATTTTGGGTAAAGTCCTGACCAGGCACTTGGTCTAAGGCCCTCATGTCTGGACTACATGGGGAAAAATCACACTACTAAAATCCACAGTGTCAATTTAATTATGCGAGTGTACAGATGTAACCAAATGGACCCATAAAGGATAAATGAATACTGAGGTTTTCATTTTGTATAAAGTAAATTATTTATTTGCCATGTCCATTAACATGGCCACCTTTAAATTCCTTCCAACTTTAGTTTTTCTATTCGTTCTGGACCTGTTGAGCGTGCTATTCTCTTCTTCCACACAACCAGTAGAGGTTTTTGCGTCACGTCGTCCATGTTGCCTGTCCTTCTGTGTTTCCCCAACAGATGGAAGTCGTGAGCACCTTCAAGAGGAGCGGCTCCTTTCAGGGTGCTGCGCGCCGCCGCTCGTCTGTTCTGAGCCAACTCCATGACGTAACCAATATTTCTACTCCCACTCACGTAGTTCTCTCCAATGCAACTGGTGCGCCTGGGAGTGAGTTTCTGCCATCCATTACCGGCACATAGCAAAATAAATTGAATTTAAACAAACCGACCACAACAGCCCATTTGGAATGAGCATGAATGAACTGCATCTCCTCCTGATAGAATTATATGTCCATCCTTGGCTGCCAGAAATTGTGATATCCAACATCCAAATTGAAATTTGTTTGAATCATTGGGTGTTTGCTATTATGCCTCTGCGAGTGTGTGTGTGTGTGTGTGTGTGTGTGTGTGTGTGTGTGTGTGTGTGTGTGTGTGTGTGTGTGTGTGTGTGTGCATGCGTACGTGCGTGTGTGCGCACGTGCGTGTGTGTGTGTGTGTGCGCGCGCGCGCGTGCGAGACATATGCATGGCACATTGTCAAACTGCTGTGCCTGAGCTCTTGGTTGGCTTCATCTGATGTTATGTTGGTTTTGTGAACCTGTGATGTTTGATCATTTCTATTTCTATTGTTTTAACTCTTCTTCACTACCTCAGCCTTTTAATCTGCTTGCTTTTATGCTGCACTGCCCTCTGCTGCTCTCTGCTGCACACAAACGAAAATGATGCATCCAGCATTCAGAGCAACGTTCTGTATTTAAAATATGAATTGGTCATGTATCAAAGTGACATCGATTGAGGAAGCATTTAGAACCTAATTTTGAAACTAATCATGATAGAGAAGACTGATAGGGAAGACTTCAATGAATCAATACAAAATGTAGGGATTTAATTTCAATGTTATTTGGAAACATACCTTGTTATTCTCAGTAAATACCCCCCGCAAAGATTAAATAAATACTGGTAGTAAACATCCGCTAAAGTGAAACAATATAGCCTATGTTGATTATGATGACTGCTGTCTAAGCTAATGAACCACTAGTATTGCATTATTTATGCATAATGTAACCTGGAAAAGACAACATTACACACAATTATGAAAAGATTGTCATGGGAGAGTGGAACAAAGTCTTTCTTCTAAACCACGATACCATTATAGCAGAAAAGGCTTTCATTTAGTGGTTTTGTCATTCAAATATGGAATGATGTAAACCTTCGAGTATACAGTATGCCTGCAACATTTCAACATATCAAACCTTTCTTCTCCACAGTTTCAACGATTCCTCACTTAATTTTGTTTTACAGCTGCCGAAATGCCTTATTTCTCTCTACTTTTAGGAACAACTTTTCTTTGTGTACTGTAGGTCCATCTTTTGGAGGTTAAAACATTGTACATTAAAATCCTCAGTCACTAACAGAATGTCACTGACTCACTGCATTGATTGATTGATTGATTGATTGATTGATTGATTGATTGATTGATTGATTGATTGATTGATTGATTGATTGAATTGACTGAATAAGTCAGCACTTCCGGTTGCAATGGCTCAAAACAGAGGAGCCACTGATTCAAGGACACCTTGTTTAACTTCTCATCCCCTCAACTTTCCTTTTTCCTTTAAAAAAAAATCATACTTTGAGTTATATATAGCTTATTGACAAGGGGCATACTCGAATGTTTACATCTCCCAGATGTAGCTATATACACATCCAAATTAATCTGACATATTAATATGACAAATTAATGGGCATTTTTTTCAAAAAGAACAAGGACATTGAACATCATTCTCTGTGTTGCCTGGATTCTTCATTTTTGGCGTGTCTATGGGGTCATATAATAGTCACTACATCACTGTTGCCATGACATCCGTTCATTTTCACAGGTAGACAGACATGCGTATTTCATGGTGGGGCAGAAAATAAAATAAAAAGTAGCGTGCGTGCGCGTGTGCGTGTGCACATAGTGGCTTTGTCTGCTCTGGAAATTGGATTTCTCTGCATATCCTTTGATGTGAGGCATGTGCGAGGCTTTCTGGATATCACTGCTGCTTTGAATTGCATGTTTAAATTATTGCATGTTTATTCCACTATAGGTTTGCAGTGTTGCACTCGATCCTTCTGATATCGGAGCATATCTCCTATATAAAATAAAACTTACGGTGGTCAAACGGCCTACCAAAAGTATGACCTACAGTCAAACACATGCACTGACCCTAAAAAACATGACCAGTGCTTATTCCAGGTGTGGACTATACAGATTGCCCTGCAATAAATTTGCAGGGCCATCTATAGTCATATAAAATGTAATCTCTCATGTCGAGTTACAGACAGTATAATCCTCAATGTGAAATGTTTGAGTCGAGTTTAAATTTGAGTGCTAGTTTGGGTCCAGAGTCGTGCACTCACATTAAATCAACGCTGAGGATTTCCTAGTGTGGACTTTTCCTATATTTCCACTGCATTGAAACAAGCCTTTTTCTCAATCTGCTGGACGTGTTTCTTTATCGCAGCATGAAAGCGAACGTTCTTCTACGACTTGGCATGCTGCTCAGTCAGTGTTCGTCACCGTCCTTTCTGTGCTCTCTCATGTTCTGTGTTGTCTACTTCGTCACTGTCCCTCTCTGCTCTCTCATGTTCTGTGTTGTCTACTTCGTCACTGTCCCTCTCTGCTCTCTCATGTTCTGTGTTGTCTACTTCGTCACTGTCCCTCTCTGCTCTCTCATGTTCTGTGTTGTCTACTTCGTCACTGTCCCTCTGTGCTCTCTCATGTTCTGTGTTGTCTACTTCGTCACTGTCCCTCTCTGCTCTCTCATGTTCTGTGTTGTCTACTTCGTCACTGTCCCTCTCTGCTCTCTCATGTTCTGTGTTGTCTACTTCGTCACTGTCCCTCTGTGCTCTCTCATGTTCTGTGTTGTCTACTTCGTCACTGTCCCTCTCTGCTCTCTCATGTTCTGTGTTGTCTACTTCGTCACTGTCCCTCTGTGCTCTCTCATGTTCTGTGTTGTCTACTTCGTCACTGTCCCTCTCTGCTCTCTCATGTTCTGTGTTGTCTACTTCGTCACTGTCCCTCTCTGCTCTCTCATGTTCTGTGTTGTCTACTTCGTCACTGTCCCTCTCTGCTCTCTCATGTTCTGTGTTGTCTACTTCGTCACTGTCCCTCTCTGCTCTCTCATGTTCTGTGTTGTCTACTTCGTCACTGTCCCTCTCTGCTCTCTCATGTTCTGTGTTGTCTACTTCGTCACTGTCCCTCTCTGCTCTCTCATGTTCTATGTTCCAGCCGTCTGTCTAAGTTCTCCAGTACCTGGTCAGTGTTTCAACCAATCATGTATACTTGTATAGCTTATACAGTACTGCATTGTAATCTGTACACAGTAAAACCTGTTAATATAACTCTGAGAGTGTACACATGTAACCAAATGGACCGTAACATTGGGTTACATGTGTACACTCTTGGAGTTAGTTACATCTGCAAATGTATAGATTAACACTATTTTACTGTGTAATTTATGTATTGTCTTCATCCTCACTGAGGTCACACCATCAGTTTTGAACAATGTGCTGACATGTGTAGAATTTCTGTTCTCTTCAGACTGCCAATGTGAAACACCTGTCAAGTTGTCAACTGGAATGTGCTAAATGAAATATATGTTTATTAGTTAGTTTATTAGAAAAGAGTGGGCCACCAGCCTTTTTGGGATGTGGGTCTGCTGTCACTCGTATTTGATAGAACTTAAATTCACAGCCGTGTGAATTGAGCGGTGCAGGCTGTGTGTGTGTGTTTGTGTGTGTGTGTTTGCGTGTTTGTGTGTGCGTGCGTTCGTGTGTATTATAAACTAATATTGAGAATGTAAAAAGAAAACAAAAAAGTGATCAAAGCATGCACGTGTCAAAAAGGCTGGTATTCTTCTTAAACATTCACTGTAACAAAAGGCAAATGATTGTACAGTAGCCTATCATGATTTTTTACTTTCATTTGATCAATAAAATGGACAAGTAAGTAACGGAGTAACTTATAGATGAGTATACTTATATAAAGAATAGATCTAGCTTCATCAGGCTATTTTTGTAATCTTTCTAAATTTCTCTGCTTGTTTTGCATCTCCCTTATCTGTTCCCTTCCACAACGCCACAGATCCGAGTGGCGAAAGTGTTCCGTAGCTCCCTTTATGACGGCGTCGAGAAGCCAGGATCCAGGAACTCCATCCATGAATTCATGGCGCCTCCAGAATTCCTCATCAATGACTTGGTCCACAGCATTCCCTTGATCGACGAGACGGACATCGACGACGACTCGGCGAGATCCGACCACAACAACCACGTTGACAACCCTGCATCCGTTTGTCAAAGCCCTCCCGCCTCCCCGCGGCCCGACCCTCCACCCCGCCCTCGCCGAAATTCTCGACCCAACCGCCGCCAGCAGAGCCTCCCGGTGGCGGCCACCCTCAACTGCAACAACAACGCGGTGGACAGCGGAGTTCACCTCCTGTTTTCAAAAGACACATCTCCTACACGCAGTTCCAGCCCATTGCACAGCTTCGAGACATGTTTATAATAACTACATGTACATGTACAGATTTTAGAGGAAGCAGGCAATATGCACCGATGGCTTTGAGGGAAATAAATCTGTATAGGCTAATCCAATAGAAAAGGGACCAATATGACATACATATACTCATCGAGGAACAAAGTATTACCGTGAACAACTTTGCTGGGATGGGTCATTTAGAGATCGCTTTACTAGCTAATCCCCCCCCCCCCTGCTTTTAACCTATGATGTCTGCTTGAGAATACATTCATTCCCTCTCAAAAAGTTTCCCCGGAAAAACATTATAACCCCACAAGACAGTTTTAAATGTATATCTAGGCATGCAATATAGTAGATTGCTGAGTGTGGTGGCTGAGTGACGAACAAAGCCTAATTTATACTTCGTCGTACGATGGATTTGTGTGCCAAAAATAGACTGTCAAGCTCATGAACACATTGTGTTTGTGAGACGTTGGGGAGCTTGTAGAGCTGCTGTTTTCAGCACGCAACTCCATTGTATGATGGAGTATAAATTAAGCACAAGCTGTAATAAATTATTGCCACTGGAGTCGAAACACTTTCGTGTGGAACTGTTATGGGGTTCAATCATTTTGCTTTTTAACAATATATTGTTCCAATTATTACTGTTATTACTACATTTACTACCACAATTATTATATTCCGGTTAATGATGCTTCATTAATTAGCTTTATCTATTCATGTATGTATGATTGTATGTATGTATGTACGTATGTATTTATGTATGTTTGTATGTTTGTATGTATACCGTCCGTCCGTCCGTTCACCAAGATGCTTGTCTCTTTGTCTGTTTTTATATACTTCCTCTGGTCATGTCCCCAATTTTCCATTTCCGTGTTTACATGTGTTGTGTCTTTAAAAGTAAAAAAAAAGAAAAAGAAAAAAAAGAAGAATTAACTCTACAAAGGAGATTATAAACACATATGGAAACGTCAAAGACAAAATATTAACAAAATAGTACATATGAAAAGTGACTAAAATGCTCAAGCTTTGAATCGTCATGTAGATAGGTCCTTGAATTCAGTGATTCCTTTTGGTGGGGGAATCAACCCAGCTGAATATTCAAAATATTAAGTTGTGTGTAAAGATTAAAGAATTTATTTAAATAAGTTTTTTAATCGCTGTGTATTCTCTTCTTTTTGAGTTGAATTCTTA
Source organism: Protomyctophum parallelum (assembly GCF_964188405.1). Taxonomy (NCBI): domain Eukaryota; kingdom Metazoa; phylum Chordata; class Actinopteri; order Myctophiformes; family Myctophidae; genus Protomyctophum; species Protomyctophum parallelum. Next base: position 33,571,783 of record NC_139705.1, on the reverse strand, counting down.
ATATATAGTTCAGGGTAGTCCTGAATAATAAATAAACAGACCTATATCTGTAAACCATTTCAAACGGAACGTGTGAAGGCTCGTTCATGAGGTGGGATTCTGTTAAATTGATTATAGAATCTTGACACACAGTAAAAAATAACCCACTTCCACTCCAATGCATTTCAGCAGGTACTTTCAGCATTTATTTCACAGCTTACTAGTTATTTTTCACGTGAAGATTTGACAATGAATATACGTAACATGTATGGAAGTAACCGTTTTAATGATTCACTCAACCTATTCTATCCGGTTTATGATACTGGGTTCACGATACGATTTTCTTATATATTTATGTATTTTTAAATGAGATTCCATACAAATGAATTTAATTATTCCTCAGACAAAAATGAGAAAACACTTTTATTTATCTTATATCAAAGTAATGAATGGTTTACTGTAGTTAAATGCAGTTAATGCATACTATCCTAGTAGTAGATCTACAAACTCAGTTGTGAGTTTGTAGATCTGTTATTTTCAGACTTGGTCAGGTCATGCATGATGTAACATCCATTTTTGTAGTCTTTTTTGGAGAAACCAGTCCGACTCCCCCCCCCCCCCCCCCCCCCCCCCCCCCCCCCCCCCCCCCCCCCCCCCCCCCCCCCACACACACACACACACACCTGTGGAAAACAAGCAGAGACTAGAGACAAGCTGTAGCCTATGACACTGACACAAGGCAGACTGTTATATTTGTAAGTAAAGTAGCAAATAAACTTGTAATGCAATTATGCCACATTCTATCTCATGGAAGTTGAGTATAGAGTTGCCGCCTGACAAGCAGCTGAAAGAGAACTTAATTTATCTTCATGACTAACTGGCTGTCTTGGTCATTCCAATTAACTGATTGGATTCTCCCGTGATTTTGTTACATACAAGGATATGCCTATTTATTAGCTGCTTTACTAGTAGTCCAACAGAGCATACAGTTAATTCGCCTATATGTAGCCTAGCTAATTTCACTTTTTATAGCCTATCCTATTTTACATAGCCTAATATAAAAACAAAAAGGAGGAAAATGAGGCTGGGGTCACTTCTACACCGGGAGGAAGTGCATAGGAACCTATAGCCAAATGGAGACGTCGCTGGAGCCTGGAGGACTCGTGATGATCGAGTTACAAAGTTTGACACTATCACGGTAGAAGACTGCTCAAGGTAAAATAAATAAATAACCCTATGACAGTCTGGTTTGCCAGTGCAGTGACGGTTTTTGATTATGGAATTGAATGCTGATGATGTGAATCTATACAGTCTTATGTTGTGTTGTTTCTGCTGTTAGAGGCAGAGAGAGCTTTGACATAACAGCCACCATTGAAGACTGATGTTATTCTACAATAATATGTGTGTTGTGTTTTGGCAGCTGGTTGTGAGTTGTGTGGCTGTATTGGTTTATTTCATGAAGCTTGGTAGCACAACCAATTTATATGTAGGCCTCTGTCTCTGTCTCTGTCTCTGTCTCTGTCTCTCTGTCTCTCTCTCTCTCTCTCTCTCTCTCTCTCTCTCTCTCAGGCTATTGCATATTGTATTGTTGTTGATGATGAAGGTAGAGTTGCATGTGACAGGGTACAATTATTAATTGGCTCTTGATCATTTCAATTAGCCAGGAGCCTATGTGTGAGTTTGTTATTTCCTTTCTCCTGTCACATAGCCAGCAAAACAAGGAAGTGTGGCTCGCTCTGGTGGGCGCAAAGCGTAGCTACTTTTGTGAATTTACTAGTTTTATTAGGTTAATATTGCTATATGTTTAACTGTTTTAGAAAAGCAATAACCATGCAAGGTCCCAGCTTACCGTGGATTTTATAATGGCTGAGAGGCATAGGTAGATGGAACCCCCCCCCCCCCCCCAGACATCATCAAACCCTGTACACTCAAGACACGCTCCATATATATGCAGTACAGAATTAATTTCAAATGTTGATCTGACCCCCATGCCAAAGCACCAGCACTCGCCCAGCAGTCTACCGCCACCCACGCGAATGCGTGCACATGACCTCGCCCTTTGGTGACAGAGATATGGGTCCATAGTTTGTGCATAGAAGGTTTTGTGTAAGTATATTGCTAAAAAATGTCAGGAGGTGTTTGGATTTAACCGTTTTTCATAAAATTCAAAATAGCAGAAAATCTAAGGGTCAGAGAGGTTATATTATAGTAGGTCACAGTGGCAACGTTATTCCTCAGGAGACGCATATGTGTAATGAGGTTTCATGGCTGTAGGAGTGTAGGTCAAAAAGGACAGGAGTTATTGGAGCAGACTGAGTCTGCTCTACTGCCTTCCTTCTACCTCATACCAGTGATGCTCCTGAAATGCAACGGACCGGCGCGGTGGAAGTGGAACCCCCTTGTGCAGGACATATGCGTTATACCTGTTCAAAGTTGGTATTTTCAATTTCCAATTTTTGTGAGTTTCGTAGTTTTGTAAAAAGTGACTGACCACTAACACATTAGGGTGCTTGGCCCATATGTACATCAGGTGAGATGGCTTTCAGTTCCTTATCAGACATAAACAGAGTAGTAGTACTGTCCCCCGTGTCTAACATAATGAATGATAGTTCTGTGTGGAATAGTGATTGACTTATTGTCAAAGTAGTTGATGTATAATCATGCATGCATTACTTTAATACTTTAAGTATATTTTGCTGCTAATACTTATGCACATTTCTTTAAGTAAGGACATGCAGGACCTTTAATTGTAATTGAGTTTTTATTTCTATATAGCTATCTTGGTACTTTTACTCAAGTAAAGGATGAGCCTACTTAATTCTTCCACCTCTGCACATATTGGCCTTGCAAGTATAGGACAGGGTAGCATCAAACCAGTTTATTTTTGCCACATGTTGAGATTTATTGTTAGGAAATGCAAATGGCTGTCTTCTTGTATTCCACTCACACAAAGTCCTTTAAAGCCCCCGATAAACAACTTCAAAATTCCATTGATTTCAAAATGTTGATTTTATTACAGCATTTATTTATTTTATTTTTTACAAGTTCTCAAGCTTTACACATAACTTTAGCTCCTGTCCCAATCACAATACTGTAAGCAATGCTCATATAATATACACAGGAAAAGAAAATACAAAGCAAACCGAAATAAAAAAATAACACATCAACTCCATATGTACACTCTTCAGTACAATACATAGAGTATCTGACAATCCTTAACATCATTTGGAGAGATTGCAAATGTACAATTAGCTAGTTTTTTGTGTGAAATTAGAAAAATAAGACCATGAAATAGTATTATTGTGATTTTGTCTTCAACTATATTTCCAGGACATACTACAGTGAAAGGCTTAATGTGGGAAAATCTTAATGAGGCAAAAAAAAAAATCTGAAATGTTTCTTGTGAGTAGTTATGAGTATATTAACTGTGACAGAGGGGAAATAATATGGACAAAATATGAAAACGTTGTCAATTATTAAACTAATGGAAGATGGCACCAGAGAAGAAATATCATGCAAAAGTATTTTAAAAATAAATAATTAAATAAAGCTGGTGTTGCTTAAGGGCCATTACAATTGGTTGTACACCGGTGTTGCACTCTGAAAATAGAAGTACTTAAAACTCATCGCCTACAAGCTCGTTGTGCTCGTCAGCTATAGGTTGGGTGCACGACACCGCCGTGCAACTAATAAATCACCCTTTAGTGTAGTTTAAATTACGAAAAATATAACATGGTCGCCTAATATAAACGGAAACAAATTCAGAACCCAGCATTGTCCCATATGCTCCTATATAATAGCTTCAGCAAATCAAGTAAAGTGGTGTGTCCTCAGCAAGACTTTTCAGCTGCCTTATAAGCTTAATTACTGTCACACAGACAGTGTCACTCGGCGTCGAGACGCCGCTGTATGATGGTGTCAGCCTTTAGCTAGTGAGTGGCTTAACGTGTAGCTATAGTTCAAGAGAGATGATCGTCAATGGCATGACTTGCCTCATGTCATCAGTGCTATTTCTACTGTAAGTGCACATGCCTTGACTGTACCTCACCAGACGGATGGTGAGTTATATCTAAAGGGTGATTTGAGAAATGCATCATGCTGCAATCACACCGCCATTCTCAATATAAAAGGGGAGGGATATGACACTATATGGCGCCGACACACGTCACCTGACACTCCCTCATGTCACATGATCAAAGCCCATCAAGCAAGTCAAACGAAAGGGACAACACATGTTAAAATAATTGTTCTTCTTCTTAAAGTTAACAATGAGACGTATTAGATGCTGATTATTTTCATATCATTTAGTTTCCATGCGAAAGTGATCTAGGACTCAATATAGAGGCCTCTGTTTTGAACTACTGGATTAAGCTAGTATCCTGAAAGCGCATTCACCATTATATGTTCAGTGTCAATTTGATCTATTTGTGGCTGGTATAGTTGATAAGGATTCATGGAACTATATACTGTACGGTGTACACTTACACGTTAAAATACTGAGTGTTAAATGTATAATATAAGGATTTACTATATTATTTACTAAATATAAATTTATTCTCTGGCAAGTTTTCAGTATGGATCATCTTGTGCACTGCTCTCATGAAAAAGATGAAAAGAGGACGGAAAGCGAAGAAATATCTTTCACTGAAAATAGTCTGGCATAATATTCTATTTTCAGAGAAGCAGGGAGACATTTTGGAACCTTTTCATCAGACACCCTCAACTGCCTCTGAACATCATACTATGCTACCGGTCTTTATAAAACCGTGAAGTAAAGCAGATATAGTTCCGGTAGGATATCATTGCAGTGTTACGCAACGTCATGACAAACTGGAAATTTACGTACAGTATAGGCTATAGTGGAACTGAATGATTTCATGCATTTCTCTGTAACTTATCCTGAAGAGGGCACTAAAACCTCAGAAAAAGAGCCACAGATGGAGACTTTTTCCACTGTATGCAATTCTGGTAAGCCACCCTCTATAGCTCAGAATACCAGAAGCCTAATATCCCAGTTTGGGTGGCTACACGTTTTGGGGGCTCATCCATGGGTCAATTTTCCTGGTGGGAGAAGGTCAAAGGGGAGGTGAATGGGGCACACACACCAAGATGAGTCCACCACCATATTAGATCTCCTAGGCACACTTTAACTGCATGGGAGGATGAAGGTGAGCAGATGCCAGATGATGTTTCGCGTAATCACATTTCAGCAGGGATCTCATGAAGTACACATTCAAACGGCCTCACAGCTCATTATGCTTTAAAATGAGCTCAGAAGCTAAACTCAGTGCCTTTATGTTATGCATTTACTGTAAGCACGTCAGCACATCTTTGGCTTTGATGGAAACAAATTTGACTCTTTTTAAACAACAGTGCAGTGTCACTGGAGCACATGCTCTCTCTGACACACACACACACACACACACACACACACACACACACACACACACACACACACACACACCATATGACGAGATGTGAGCTCTATTATGTCTCATACAGTATACTGTATGTTCTGCATAGACCTAAATGTACTGTATTTACTGGTCCCTGTGGGGAGGGGAAATTAATTGTATCTGCATTTAGCCAGCAGATGGCTTGTCAAATTTCAATAGGGAACCAGTCCTTCACGACATTGATCATTCATATTTTTTATATGAAATCCAAAGGAAAAGTGCATGTACTGTATAACCTCCACCTATGATACGTACAACTACAGTTTGGAAAGATTTACTGTATACATAGTGCTGAGAGAGGCAACAGCAACACAACACTGTGTCCATTTGTATGACATAACTGCAGAGCTAGTGCTTCACTTTGATTAAACTGCATGAGCGATCACAAAACCCTGTCTTGTGGAATAACACACAGGGAAGGAAAAATAAGCACTCAGGTTAACATCGCTTGTATTGGAGGAGACAAGAGGAAGGCGGTTCATAGGCCTGTGTCTGGATAAGTGCTTTGCAGACTCCATTAGCCCCTACTTAGGTTATGGTTATGCTCATATTCTCTATCGTACGACCGTGTCGTGTGTCGAAAATAGCTCATGTACAAGCTCACAACGTGTCTCATTGTGATGCGTTGTGAGCTTGGAGATCAGCTTTTTTTTTGCACGGAACGCTGTCAGATGACTAAGTAATTCATAAATCAGAGTTTACTGGGAACTATTGAGGACACAAGTTATAGTGCACCATTTGCAAAACCCTTGAAGATCAATTAAATTGAGAAAGGGGCAATTTGGGGGATTCTCGGATGTCAAATGGATTCTTTGTGAATTGGAATTTGGGGTTGATTAATGAGAAAGAAAAATACTGCTTTATGCCATAGGTTGTGCAGAGCCCAACTGAAACATTTTTATGTGCTAAAACAATTGGCAAAGAAATAATAAAACCAGCCATCACTCAATGCGCACACTTAAAGGGAGACTGAGCTCACCAAGTTAAAGAGGAAATGCTGTTCCGTATTCCAGTATTACTTTGCAATGTTTTATTCATTTGCGTGATACAGTATAATTAACACAATTTAAACTGGTATCTCCAAAGCTTTTTGTTGTTGTCTTCATTGTCTACAGACTGCCGTCCATGCTGTACTGTACATGTATCTTACAGCTTTGGTTTGCCCAGGAACTGCTCAAGATTACAATAGTTTATTTATAAAGTGCATGAGTGATTTAGACAATGGACAGAAAAGCTTATCAGTATTTTCCTCTATATTGCTCTATACTTCTTTTTCTTTTTTCTTTGAATGTCGGAGTAGGGTGTTCAAACAAATGGGATTTTTCAATGCATTTTCTAAACCATACACTTATCAAGGTCTTTAGAAGACCTGGAAACACTAAAATGTTCAGTTGGTTGATTTCTACACAATAAAACCCTCCGTTATTTCATCCGTTCATTACTATGAGAGTTAAATGAACACGCAAGATTTTACTGTGTGTATTCTGCCAACTGTCCCAACTCTGTTTCATTAAAATGGCTTATATGTTTCCTATGTGCCTTGGTGGGTCTCAATCATAAGCAGCTGAATCGCAGATGGTCCCCCGCTGGGATCTGTAGTCTTCTAAGTTCTGTAGTCCTTTTTACTATAGGGCTTGTTCCCCAGAATGCTGTCTACCTCGTGCGTAATGGAGGAAGATAACTTTGGAATAACCTGTGAAAGAAATGGCGCATAGAAAACAAAATATTGAATTATTAGTTACTTACGCATATTCCATAATAGCGCAGTGATAGAAAGATACTACCCGGGCCAAAGCTAATGGAGTGGTTCTCAAAGTGGGCATTTTTTTTAACATTTTTACAACACAAATCTTTCCATGGCAGAAAATATTTGGTCTGTGACCACTGAACTAATGGTCCCAAAATTTTTACTTGAAGTGCTGTACGCGTGTTTTTATTTTCTTGATAGTCAGTCAGTGTGCTATGTCAACATTATGTTGAATTATGACTGACACCTCATAAAAATAAAACCCATTACAACAGATGTTGATTGTCCATAAATATAACAACATTTCCTTCTTCTTCTGGACTATTTTATTTAACCTCAGGACATTGTAATGATCATTAGAAATAATGCACCCATCTCCCAGACTCCCTCCCCCCAGTCAGAGTTCAGTTTGAATGAATGTAGAATTGTGCAGAATTTGCATGCATTTGAGAGTTACATTTTTATGTTCTTTTAAAAAGAAAAATCCTCTCACTCACACTTATGCCAGTGTGTATCATCACCCTTCACTGGGCCAATGTTGGCCCCCGTGCCTAAGGTTGCCTACCCCTGCTCTAGGGTTCAGTATACTTACAGCTCAGCTGAAATAGATCTCAAATGACACCAGTGCCTTTGAACTGCTGGGTTTCAGATCATGTGGGCTCAAAGTCCCTTTCAGAGTCTGTTTTATCTTAAACCTAAATTCTCTTCAGGTACAGTACCTGCTACTTTATTTTATTCATAAGACTCAGAGTGTACATAGATTTGTTCAGTCAGAGCAAAATCTAGTGACAGAATCTAAGTTCATTATTTTGTTTTTATTTCATGTGTTTCATTCATAGTCAAAATAGCAACAAAAAAAGACCTACAAAATGTGTGCAAACATACAATAGACAAAGCTAATGTATACTGTACTGTATACCTCTAATTTCTATAATAATCACACACACATTATGTAAACAACAAAATGGATGGGAGGAGGACATGATGCTGAACAAATGAGCTCTGCGCCCGAGCGAGGAGATTTCCCCATCTGGCTATAAATAGCTTTAGGGTCCAACAATGTTGGGAGAAAAAAAGCACACTGAGTGAATCTCCCAGAAATCAAATTAGACCCAAGACAGTTGTTGCTGCTGACAGCCATGACACTTGATGCTAAATCGGTATAATCTTTTCCCTTTGACCATATAGATTCAGCATGACCTTATTAGCTTCTCAAGTGAAAGCGATAGCGTCAGCTTGCTTTTGCTAAAGGAAAGAATGTCGGGTGGAAACCTTGTGGCCTAAATCGGGAAAACAACATGTGTTCAAAATGTAATTATTATTCAGTCACAATACTTTGGTTGAATATTTATAAAACCCACACACATACTTAACCCCTTTTACTCAAAATGTATTTCCTATTTTTAGCTTAAATTGATGATCTGCGTCGCATGAATAGGTTTTTTTTTTTAGTTTAGTTTTGTTGCATTTTGGCCAAAGTCATTAAAACGTTACGGAACTCGTCTGAAGATGAGCGATAAGATAAGATTGATCCCTCTGAGGAAATTCAGACACAAAAGACTTGTTGGCTAAACTGCATGGTTAAGGAGTCATGGATGTCAGTTTGACTTTTGTTTGTAAAACAGTATTTTCTCCAGTAACTATTTTAGATGATAACATCTAAGTCATTTTTGTTGTTGGATTAGCTATCTCAACACATTTCAGTAAATTAACTGGAAATCAATGGAAATGATTGGTTTCCTCAAACAAACGGTATGATTTGGAACATGGTCAGCATTAATAATCATGCAGTCATACTCAATGGGCTAAACTTATTGCGCTCCTCTCGGGTGCAGAGCTAATTTCTTCAACATCTCCTCCTCCCATCCGTTTTGTGTGTACATAATGTGTGTGTGATTATTATGGTATGCGGTGCTTTAATGACGAGGGTGATTATTAGGTCCTTTAATGAAGAAACATTGCATTATCTAACTAACACAGTGGTTCTCAACCCTTTCTGGAGCACACAAAATCTCAAACGTGTGCATGGCCCACCCATCTGATCACTTAACACTATACCCTACATCGGACGTGAATTTGTCATTTTGTAGGATATATATATTTTTTAAAGATATTTTTTGGGCGTTTTTTGCCTTCATTGATAGGGTACAGTAAATAGACAGGAAAGGGGGAGAGAGATGGGGAATGACCAAGGGGCCAGCTATGCACTCCAATGTTGAAGCGCTGGGCCCTAGTGGTAAGAGGAAGGACTGCAGGCGGACCCGTGGATTCTTGACGAGGAAACCCTGTGCAACCGAGCGCCCAATGTTAAAGCCCAGCTGCACTTCCGCATTTGGGCACCAAAATGTGGTGTCCGGAAATAGACGGTCCTTCCGGCAGCCTTCCGGGTGCTTCAAAACGCCACTGAGCAACTTCCACTGACATGAATAGTGGAGGGGGCCAGTTTAGTCTCTATCCTTTTAATACTCTATGGGAATGACACACGGCAAAGGCCGTCGGGAGCCGAACCCGCGGCACGCCGTGCCCAGACGTTTCAGCTAACCGTCCGGGCCTGTCTGAAACATTTTAACAACCCAAATCTTGCATGGTAGACTAGACTGGGGGGGGGGGGGGGGCGCAATGCTCTATAAGGTTCATTCATTGCAGTGACAGATTGCCCTCTCCCGTGCCGGCTTCCCACCAGTGAACACATCCATTTGTTCATAAGGTCAAGCCGGATGCACCATGGAGCAATGGAACCCCAGTGAGCCGATAGGCTTACCTTTACCCCTGGGCCCCTGCACGGGGCGGCCTCTAATGAATGGTGACTTCAAATGCATGAATCCATGACTGTCAATAATGGTCCCTAACTCTTGTGTGTGTGCGTGTATGCGTGTGTGCGTGTGTGCGCGTGCGTGCGCTGCCTCACCTGTATCGCTCCGATATTTTCCATCAGTTGGTCGGTGGTGGAGGCTCCCAGTAGAACAGAGCTTACGCCCTCATTTCGTAGGCACCAAGCTACAATCACAACAAAGAACAGCATTATGAAAGAAACTCCTGGTTGAAGGTGCACATGTGCACCTGTCTGGTTGTTCTGTGTGTATATTTGTTGTTGTTGTTGTTGTTGTGGGAAGTGATATAGAGGGGGAGACGCTAGATCAGTTTTCACCAGAGATGAGAAGTGAAGCCATCTGTTCAGACTCAGAGCACCACAGGGAACTCCAACTGTGTGTGTGAGTGTGTGTGTGCATAGTGATGCACTAATGTGTGTGTGTGTGTGTGTGTGTGTATAAAAGCAACATTTTTATCTAGCCTGTGACAAAGCAATAGACTTTAAACGACTGACAGGGACAGCCTGTTAACACGCATTGAATTCCATCACCAAAGACACAATAAAATCGTACTATAGACGAATAACAGTTTAAGTCCAAATTTTATTCTGACCCCTCCACGAAAAGGCCTAGTTGACCTGACGGATAATTAGTGTGGACTTAAACTGTTATTCGTCTATAGTACTAATGAAAAACAAGACAAGGACACAAAAACAAAGGAGGATATACTTTCAAACGACTGGACGGAATAAAGGGGGCGGCTGTACTGTACATACGTACAGTACGCACGGGATGGGGACGGACAGACAGAGAGAAAAAGAGAGAGCGGCAGGGTGTTTTTGGTTACCGATAGCGAGCTGGGGCAGAGTGCAGCCCAGCCGCTCGGCGATGGCCTGCAGCTCTTTCAGCTTCGCCTGCTGACGGCGCCCCTCCTCACTCAGGATCTTGTCCTTCATCCACTGGTAGCCCTGTTGTTGCAGACGGCACAGCACACAGAGCTCAGGACAGAGACACAGTTCCTCTGACAGTCCCCCCCCCCCCCCCCCCCCCCCGTTCACACACAGGTTCTGGATTTGCTTCCGTATGCTACGGCTCTATCCTTCAAATAAGGTTCTTACAACCGTAAATGTTTTTGCTTTCAGATGACGCTTTACAGAATTATTTTAAATGGTGAAAATCTACTAGCTCACAACATATGAAGTCAAACCCCACACACATGCATGCACAACACGGTGAATCAACCAGGAGGCTGCACAGTGAATGGTAAATGGAACCTGTAAAACGGTGTCATTAAATGGACCCATAAGGGTCCATTGGGACCCATAAAGGTCCATTTTAGGTCCATTTACACTGTGTGGCCTATAATGATTCAACAACAGAGCTGACTCGGTTATCTACATGGGTTTGAACGTTACCTTTAGCGAGGCCCGTGAGTATGGCGGTACCCCGCTGTCATACTTCCCTGAGATGATGCCACACGCCAGCGGGGACCACGTCATGGCTCCGACACCTGGCACACACAAACGGGGCACATTGACGCAAACCCTTGTTTAATTTTTCATACTGTGACAGCCTCCGCTAACAACACGTTTGATGTGGACATTCCGTCCACGTCCGACCTCTGCAGCAGATAGATACGCTCACCTATCTTGTGGAAGAGCTCTGGGAGCTGAACCTCGACCTTCTCCCTCTGGAACATGTGGTACTCTGCCTGCTCGCAGATGGGTGGAATCAGGTTGAATTGACGAGCCACGGAATACGCCTCCTGAATGACAAATTGGCATAATGTTGATTGTGTGTGTGTGTGTGTGTGTGTGTGTGTGTGTGTGTGTGTGTGTGTGTGTGTGTGTGTGTGTGTGTGTGTGTGTGTGTGTGTGTGTGTGTGTGTGTGTGTGTGTGTGTGTGTGTGTGTGTGTGTGTGTGTGTGTGTGTGTGTGTGTGTGTGTGTGCGCGCGCGTGTGCGCGTCTCATCCAATGACAATAATTTCGTCCACAGTACTCTTGGCGGTATTTGTCACTTTATATTTGCATTCTGGATCTCAGGAAATGAAGAAAACCTCATATTTTGAAAACAATGCAATACTGCCTCATCAAAGTTGGTGTTGTGACTTTATATTATTGTCAATGACTTAAATGGTCTTAAGAGTGACGATATGTGGGTATTGTGTCTGACAGTATCTCTGTGAGAGAAACTGTTAATGTGGGAGGAATAGATCCCCAACTTCAATGCCTTCAACAAACGCCTCTTGAGGGCTCGACAGTGGTGGAAAAAATACTCATATTCTTTACTTAAAAAAAAAAAATAGCAATACTGCATTATAGAAATACTATGTTACAAGTAAAAGTCCGGAATTCAAAATTTACTTGAGTAAATGTACAAAAGTATTGGTATCAAAATGTACTTAATGTACCAAAAGTAGAAAGTACTCATTGTGCAGAAGGCCCCGTTTCAAGTTTTCAAATGTTTAAAACTAATTTGAAAATGACCAAAATATACTGTATATACTGTAGGGCTGAAGTGCTTACTGTATGTTTCATAATAATGATCAAAATCTACAAAGTAACTAGTAACTAAGTTTTCAAATAAATGTAGTGGAGTAAAAGTACAATATTTGCATCTGAGATGTAGTGGAGTAGAAGTAAAAGTATTGGAATTTGGAAATGCTCAAGTAAACTACAAATTCCTCAAAACTGTACTTAATTATAGTACTTAAGTAAATGTACTTAGTTACTTTCCACCACTCAGCAGATTACAATGTTTCCAAAGCGACATAGCTGTGGGAAGATGGTTTGACTAGCAAGCCCAGAGACCACAGAGTCATGGACCTTCAGCACCATGGACCTTCAGTACCATGGACAGCTACACTGTCACAAAAACATGCAATCTAAGTTTTAAAGCCTGATGAATTACTAGGGTGTTGTTTTATTCTAATACAATTCTGGCTTTTTAATAAGACAGGCAATAAGGATATAATATTCTTTCCCATGCCATAGGCAGTGAAAAACAAGACACTTCCATTAAAAACCTTTAATAGACTGATACACAAAATAGACTATAGAATGAACTATCATGCTTAGCTCATTACAGAGGATTTTAACCCATTTCGGGCGGGAACCCCTTTTGTTATGCTTTAGCTACGTGTATTGAAAAATAGCAGATCTACAAGCTCGAGCTTGTAGGTCTGCTATTTTTGAAAAATCGACTGACAGAAATATAGCTTTTTCAGAAAACTGTCAGGATGTAGAAGACATTTTTTGAATCTGATCTCAGGTCAAAATGGGTTAATGACACTTTAATGACACACTATTTAGACTTAAATGTCGGGATGTGGATATTATGAGAATGGGGTATTATGAGAATTGTACATACGTTACAAAATTGCATAAACACAACAGTATTGGTGCACGGCAGCCCATCAGAACATAAACACAGGACACAGTCACAGATGGACAATTATAGCAACAAAAAAAAAGTTGTAGGTTAAAAATATTTATTTTCTAAATCTTCTATTATTTCCTCTACCCCAGTTTCATTATTATTAGAATTTTGTGACAGATTTATTTTGCATCAATATGAAGTTCATTCTCAAACTCCTGGGGGTGGGGCTGCGAGGCGTATGCCACCCGGTGGTGGGGGTCAGGCCACACCCTCAGCACTCCGAGTTCCCGCAGTTAAGCCATGCAGAGATATCACATCCACCTTCAAGTCTTGCTTCATAAGCATTCTGCTGCAAAGGCAATCATGTAGTTCTTTCTAACCAAACGTGCTGCAATATCATCTGACTGCTGGTGCACACCATCCATTTGACAGCTAGCCTTCAGGTGTAAACATTTAGTTCTTATATTTGGCTGACTCGTGTGCACAATTTAGTTGTGAACTTGTGAGGGGCGTTCATATTCAGATGGCTGGGCTCATTGGCCCTCGGGCCAACCAGTTAGCAAAACATTATTCCGTATCAGCCATCAGTGCTAGCCGACCAATAAGGAGGAAGCATTGTTTTTGAGGGGCGCAATAGCTCCTTCTATGCCCAGCTTTTGCGTGTTTGTGTAAACACAAACATTAAAGACAAAATTGAGGATGCAACTTGTGATTTGTGCCCAGCTTTTGAGTGTTTGTGTAAACACAAACATTGAAGACAAAATTGAGGATGCAACTTGTGATTTGTGCCCAGCTTTTGGTGTTTTGGTAAACTCAAACATTGAAGACAAAATTGAGGATGCAACTTGTGATTTGTGCCCAGCTTTTTAGTGTTTGTGTAAACGCAAACATTGAAGGCAAAATTGAGGATGCAACTTGTGATTTGTGCCCAGCTTTTGAGTGTTTGTGTAAACGCAAACACTGAGGAGGTGGACCTAAATGCGGGGACCTAGCATGGGTCACAGACGAGGTCAGAGAGGTCGATTCAGGAGTCCTGAGGCGGCGTGAGCTACTCCTGCACTGCATCACATCATCATCATCATTTATATGGACATAAATAAATTATTCAAACGTGAACTCACCATGATCTCCATGGAGCTCCACCTCGACGTGCCCCAGTACATGGCCATGCCTTGGTTGATCACATGGGTCATTGCTCTAACCGTCTCTATGAAGCAAAACAACCCAAAACAATGAGGTTATATAGGTGACATTTATTTACAATAGATAGATAGATAGCAAGCAGAAATATCTCAGTAAATAAGGAGTACAAAGTTGTCAGCTTCTTGCAGTTCTGTTACTGTATGTTGTGATGTTTTATTTTCACATCAACACCAATCTATGACAAATTATTTTGTTTCCAGTAGAAAAAGCGTTCTAAGGCAAATGTGTCACCCCTCATTCTCACCAATAAATCCCTCACAAATCCCTCACTGGTCTCACAATGGAGTTACGATAATGAATTCACCTTACCTTCAAAAGGTAAATGGATAATCAGAATGGTGTTAGATAATGAATCCACCTTACCTTCAAAAGGTAAATGGATAATCAGAATGGTGTTAGATAATGAATCCACCTTACCTTCAAAAGGTAAATGGATAATCAGAATGGGATGACTAGACGTACAGTACATCATTAGTTAGTCATGACAGGGATCACTCTTGCAAAACCAGAACCCAGCTGTCAATATGCTTTGTAACCCTCATTTACCAGTCTCTCAAGATAGCCCATCTCTTCCACAATCATCAATTGCTTCATAGACAGTGTAACTCCACCCAGTAAATGTTGAGAGAAGAGGAATCTGCTCTTCAGGCCGGAAGGATATTAGACCAACCATGACAGTTTTCACAAATATATTTTAAAATACATTTTCGTATATTTTAGAACTTAAGGTAAGGTAAGGTAAGCAGCAAGCTAGGATTTGACAAAATTGGTTTTCCGGTAGTAGTTATTTATGCGACTGCACAGGCAATACTGAAGTGGAGAAATTACATGACATCCTATTTATTTTCTATTCATTTTCATAGCTTCCAAAGTACGGATGGGCATGAGGCAACATTTGAAAATTGTGGCAGACAACGTGTCTTTCTTGAGAGACTACTCATTTTCTGAGGTGTTTGTGTTATTGTGTTTATCTGTAGCTACTGCACAGAAATAACAGTTAGACAGAAACAGAGGGAGAACTGGAGGGAGAAAGAGGGATGGAGGCGGTACGTGTTCAAACCAGGAATAGCAAAAATAAAATAACTTCAATGGTGAGGTATATCTATCTGATCTCAAAACTTCCCATCGGCCGACTACTCAGCCGAGGACGGAAGCAAACACAAGGGGCAACAAAGAACTCTATGGGCCCTGCGCTATAGTACACCATTATGGTAGCACATGCAGACAAACTGGTTTGTCTCTAAAGGTGAGAGTGACCCTTAGGAATAAAAGGCTTGATGAAGATTGGCCTTACGCAATATTAAAAAGAACTTCAGTTAAACACAGAGAAAGGGGGTCTATACATTAGCTTTGCAGTCAGACATGCTCTGCATGAAAGGACATGCAATTGTGTTTGTTAGCAAGTGAGTGAGTGTACTGTATGGGCATGTTTTGTATTGGCAAAGAAAGGGGTCATTTTGCAAAAAAACTATAGTAGCGTGAAAGGCCTCTGTACGTCCTGACAATGACCTTTGGACTACTACACAGAAACATCTTCAGTATATACTGTGTGTAGATTGTCAGTCAGGCCTTCCTTACCTTAGCCCCACCCACAGCTCGCCTTTTGAGATTTTGAGCCCACACCCGCACACACACATACTTTGGAAGACATCAGTCTATGCCCATGTATGTACATTTCAGTTTCATATCATCTAAATGGTCTATGGTTTCTGTATAATGAATCTTAATTATGTAAATCTACAGTATGGATGTGTATATAGAAGGAGGTAGCTTTGTCAAATCTTAGATTTGAGATGCCCAGTTGATAAAGGAAATCTAAATAGTGTGATTGTGAATAGCCAGCTGGTTCTCAACCATTTTTTCCCCTTCCAAATCTCATGAATCACATGAATTGCTTTAAATTCGAGGATTATATTTTAGCTTGCTAGTGATCCAATGCTTGCTCCAATGGATTGGTCAGTGTTTATCCAATCAATCACAGTAGTTTAGCTGATTTGAACTTTAATATGAGCTTGTGAAGCTATAGCTTTAATCTATCTTCAGACGAAGAGCAAAGACCTCAAGACCTTAATGATTTTAGTATTATAATGTATCAATGCCATGAGGACTACTATTCACCACCCAGTATTTTATACCACATCAAGAATGATATATTTAATGATAACTATCACTACAGTATGTTGATTTAACAGCATCCTAACGCAACGATGATGACAGCAATATGGTTTTGATCACTGTTAGAGTGAATTGAGTGAATGATAGAAACACCAATGACAGCCAATGAAAATCCGTCCCAATTGACAGGGTGTCACGTTCAACACGTCACTCACATTCCCTCACATTCCACATGTTTACAGAGTGTCGACGCAATAGCTCACACCATTGTCATTATACAGTTATGTGTTATGTGTGGATGGCCCATTGCTGAATCCAATGCCGTGACATTCTATCTATCAGATCAAACTGGAGGCAAGAGCATTAGCATGGTGGCCATTCAAAACACAAAGGGAACATGACCCCTCAGATATGTTAACGTTTTTAAATCCCTCAGATGTAAAGGCCATTTCATCTATTGTTGCTAGTAGCTATGTGAAAGTCCCTGTCAACAAGGGCTCAACGCAAATTGAAAACAATGTTAACTGGCAATAAAGGATGGCTAATGATATGGATATTTCTGTAAGCTCGCAACTATAACTTTACGTTTTCAGAAAGGTTAGAACGTTAAGGGCATACATACAGTCTATAGAAGTTAATACTTTTCAATTTCTATGGTTCAAGGGAACTGTGCTATTGTTTACACCCTGAAACTCTTATCATTCATGTTTAATTTGTATAATTTACATTAGCCATGGTGATAATCTTTTAATTTCCATCAGCTCCTTCCAGCATTCTAATAATTCTCTTTCTTATCTCATTCTATTATCTATGACCTACATTAATGTGCATTATATTAAAAAAATATCTTTGCTCTGCTTATCTTCCCGCCTCAAAGGGAGATGATCTACAAGCCCACAACACGTATCAATGTGACATGTTTGAAGCTTGTAGATCTGCTTATTTTCAGCACGACGACACACACAACTAATGGTGCGTTCACACGGGCAGACACAAAGATACATTCATTGTCAATGGAAGCCAGCGATGTGGCGATGCAAAGATACAGTCTACCATTCATTGTCAATGGAAGCCAGCGATGTGGCGATGCAAAGATGCAATGATGCATGCATAGCTGCTCCACACTTGTGATCTTTGCATCTGGAGAAGGAGAAGTAGTCCGCACACTGTTTCGTAGCTCCCACAGGAAATGTATTTATTTAACCCATATACTGCCTCCTGCTGGACACAGAACCAACTGCAGACTGCCGAGCCTATTTCAATGCAGCACACGCTGGACTGACATCCTGTCTGGAGCGTCCATCTAAAATGAAGCCATCCTTGCTCTAGAAAGCGCCAATGTTTCCATCTAAACCACCAGATAATCACCAAAGACCTCCGAACATTTTATCCAAACAATGGAGAGCTCCGTAGATTTCGAGTTATTCAGTTATTATTTTAGTCAGCCTGTATAAAGGGAGGTGGACGGCAGTGCGGTTGCGCAATCCAGTCTAGGATTGCGCAAACAAGGAAAGGCCAAGCCAAAAAAAGGAAGAAAAAAAAATGAAATCAGCGATCCGGTTTGATATCAATAATAAAGCTTATCAGACAGAACATTACGCCAGAAGCAGTTAGTTGCTGGTTGGATTCCTTATGACGGAACGTTCCGCCAGGAGCAGTAAATCTGTGTAAGGATGACAACGTTTCGGCCCCTTATGAGTCTTCATCAGGTATGATACCTGATACCTGACGAAGACCCATAAGGGGTTGAAACGTTGTCATCCTTAAATAAATACATTTCCTGTGGGAGCTACGGAACGGTGTACAGACTACATCTCCTTCTCCTGTATACGTATCTTTTTGTTCAGCACCTGAAAGTTCTTTCGAGGTGTGAGTACTTTCCTTTGGATTCCGGATCTTTGCGTCTGCCCATGTGAACGCAGCATTAGAATAAATCAGGCATAATCCTGAGTTCAACACATTTCTTATATCAAAGGTTGTAGCATTCTCAATATCTTTGGCACTACTGCCAACCCAGACATTTATTTGAAATACAACTGCTGTATGAGTAACAATAACAAATTCCTAAAGATAAGAAAGGAGGTTCTACTGTGACCTCTGTCCAATAACACTGGCTTATTATAATAACTATTAACAGTGTGGTGGGCTTTTTCCATGAGTTATGTTGACATTGACCTTCAACAGGTGCAACACACACACACACACACACACACACACAGGGTGTAACGATATAATAACTGCATCGAATAATAATTTCAAGAATCGAAGTATATCAAAATGTACGGTAAACGGCAACATATTGAATCGTTAAAATGTATCGTTACACCCCTAATGTATGCATACAGTACACTTGAGCTACCTCATGCAACATATCAATGTATATCAAAGTATGTAGTTGTAGACCTTAATATAATAAGTAATAAAACATAGGATATCTGTACAAATCAAGCACAACCAGAGAATATGGAGGGGGAAAAAATGAGAACACGGGGGAAAGAAAAAGTAAATGAACAGAAATAAATGGTCATGAGAGACCCCTTTCAGTGGATGAACTCCAAAATGTGCTGCTGCTGTTGTTGATGTTTGTAAAGATCCATTATTAAAATATATCAATCTCTACCATTCTACTGCATTCCACCTACTGCTAATACTAGTCGGGGGGGGGGGGGGGGGGGTGGGGGGGGGGAAAGGTCCAGCATTTTATGGATTTGAGGAGGGTTTTGAAAAAGGAAAAGCGGCACATGGCTGCAGTAATTATAGGAAATCACTGCCATAAAATGCTGTTGTTTTTTTGGAGAGAACACTATTCACTGAGGGTACCATGTACCTTCTATGATGAATGTTCTGGACTTTGTGGAGTGAAATGGGTCTCCTGGTGACAAAAACAAAACAAGATTGTGAAGAAATCTCTGAATGAGAAGACAAAAAAAAAACCCTCGGATGTTTCCCCACCATGCATGGCAACGCACATAATGTTATTTCAGTGGATTATGGGAATTAAAGGCAGGCAGCGACCAATTTTAAACCCCTAATCAACATATGCACATTTCTGGCGCCTGCTTAGCAACTACCATCACGGTCTAATAATAATACGAATAAGGGCAAAGTCAATATTTCTCATAAAGCTTTTAATGCTTGCAAACATGAAGCCATGCATGCATGATGAAGTACATCACATGGCATACTGCACAACAAACTAATGAAACAAAGTGAATACAGTAGCTAATGTCCTGTTGTTTCCGTGTGATATACCCACAGTATGTAACTGGAGTTACATGGCTACACGGCCCGCCCCCGCCTGCCTCTGATTGGCCCCCCTACTAGTAGAAAGTAGTAGGGATGGGCATTCTCACATTCTAATGAATCTTGAATCAAACTTTATTGTCACATTACAAGTAACAAATTCTTGTTTGTGCAGGCTCATCATTGCAGTTAAAAGAAAAACATAAAATGCATAGTACATGACTAATCTACAAGGTACAATAAAATTGCAACCGGACCGCAATTTTGAACCACGCCAGCTTAGTGGAACTTCTTGTAGCCCTGTACTTTAAAGTTGTTCAAGTTAGACCCTCTTGTCCAGTCTAAATCCCTTGCAAGTACTTCAGCCGTTACTTTAGCTTTCCTTCTGCGTGGCATTTTCATCTACAGCCAAACTAGCCATGTTCTGTAGCTATAGCTTCAGCCGTGGTTACCCTGTCACTCACATACTGCACTTATGCCCACAGCTAATAATCTGTCTGGAGTGAAAGCAAACATAACATTCGCAAGACATGACTGCGGCATCTTGTCTCCTCGCGTGTCCCTGAGCACTTCAAAGTGGCTGCCAAGAAATGCAGAGCTTGGAGTTTGCCTGAATGCTGAGTCATTGCGGAGGTGAGATGCAGGACACGGTGGCCTGTGGTGGTAATTATCTCTATAGAGTAGACAACATCAGGGTGACAATATAGTCTACAGCTGTCCACAAGGTCACTTTAACGACGCCCATCTGCTCTGTGTTTGGTTACCCATAATAAATAGAACTCTGTGCACCACAGAATATCAAGTATCTTTTATTATTATTATTTTTTAAATATAGGCTACTAATGATTTTTCTTTTTGCAGCCTGAAATGCACAGACGATTAAACTACTATAGTATCTTATAGCTAGATGTACACTTCGTCGCAAAGCGGTGTTACAAGCTCACACTGTCGCATGATCAATGTCACAAACAACACACAGCATGCAAACACTACATGATATCCTCTACATACTGTAGGAGTAGGGCATATGGACCCATTTGTACACTCTCTGAGATACAACTACTCTACGGGGTTAAACATTTTATAGAAAGGAATGGTCTAATATTCTGTGTGTGTGTGTGTGTGTGTGTGTGTGTGTGTGTGTGTTTGTTTGAGTAAAGGCCTTTTCACACGAGAAGCGACTAATGTGCCTTGCTAATAAATGTTCAATGAGAGGCAGGACACGCGGAGAGGTTGATGGGCATTCCTGGCAGGTGAGTCAGTAGGCTACGACAGCAGTGACCACACAGAGGTGTGTGTGGGGAGGAATTATTTGGCATAACGACTAAATTGGGGGAGAAAAGGCGGGTAAAGAATATGCAGATATACAGTATAAGCTTGCGTGTGTCATGTCGTGCTGCCGCAGTGTGAGAACTGCTGATAGTATAGAAGGCATTTGTAGAATTGACCTTAGGTCTTAGAATACACAGGTGTATTCTGTTTCATCCGCAAGGCCATGCTTTTGAGCATCAGATAATGACCTCATCATGATGGCTGTGCCTTGTACCGTGGACAAAATACAACCCCTATCTGGACCGGCAACTGAAGATTTAAGATTGAGATCTTTCTATGTTAACATGATGGGTGTGCCTAGTACCTTCCATGGGTGTGTTGTTAACATGATGGGTGTGCATACCTTCCATGGGTGTGTTGGGGTCTGGGCGATTTGCAAACACCACATCCACGTATTCCAGCTGAAGTCTCTCCAGCGACGCTCTAAGACCTGTTACCATGACAACAACAACACTGTTTTTAACGGGGGTTTTTGTTAATTTGAAGGACGCCCAGTTTGATATGCATCAGACCACTGACACCCTTTTATCTCTTGGACCCAAATATAAGTGTGTGTGTGTGTGTGCGCACGACATGTGTACATGCAGTCATTTATTGTAAAATACATAGAATAGTATCTATCTATAAATGCATGTCTCTGTACGTCTGTTTGTACATAAGTGTGTACGGCTGTAATCCACGTAACTCGAGAACCGTTCGCCCCACCGACTTCAAATTCGACATACGTGTTCCACACCCCCGCAGGGAGTGCAGTGCCCGGGCTCTGTACAGGGCTCGTGTCCAGAACTTCATATACTGTATAGGAATATACAGGCATATATGGGCATAAAAGGGACACAGAGAGATGGGTGGAACGAGTACTCTGACACGGGTACAACGGGTATTGCATAGCCGGGTGGGGCATGGATCTCCAACTTCCATCGTTACCGACTCGGTGCTCTACAGCCGGGCACCAGTCTAGTCTAGTGTAATAAATAGCTGGTAACTACTGGCGATTATATCTCACCTTCAATGATATGTTTTCTGGACAATCCTCTTTCTGTTTCTGCTCTGGAAAGCAAACAAGTAAGAAACCAAGTCAGCATGATTATATTGATTGGAATTTTACTTTATTAACGTCTTGTGTGTGAGAGAGAGGGGGAGAGAGAGAGAGAGATAGAGAGGGAGAGAGAGAGGCTACTTACTTTCCTCCCCAGAAGATCTTTGTGGTGATGACCAAACTGGAACGCCTGTATGACATAACGCATCAAATAGCTTAAACTCATTCATTCATTCAACGACCAAGTACAGTCCACATACATACTGTACACTATTATGTTATACATACAGTACATACACGCTACTACTACTACTAGTATACTATAATCTTACAGTCAGTATCCATAGTAATTAGCCCGTTCAGATGGACTAGGTCATATAGCAGCTTTATAGGCTGACAGCCCCAGCAGAGCTAGAACTTAGTGCACTCCACCATTCATACAGATCCCATACAGCAGATCAGGTTCTCTCTATAGTGGTCTACGAAGCATCACAAGTCCTCCCTCCTGGACTGGTTAATACTACTATATGCTACTGTATGTACCCAGAAAATGCATCATTTTTAATCTATCCATTTGTAACTCAAGAATCGCAGAGGATTTGACTGCATGTGTACTATAGTGCGGCGGGTTGTGCTGTAATGTGTGTCAAACACACTTATATATACGTAGCAATACTAAGAATATATTGCTATATAGCAATAAATTATGAACACAGTGCATATGAAATATTAATATTAAGTGGCCTATTCTGGTAATAGTGTACAAGCTAAAAATAAAAGCAAACATAGTATTATTATATATTTTCCACTAATATTTACAGTAGTAATATCTACAGTACTAATATCGCTACTAGAGTTTTAAATTGTTAGGTAGTTTTTTAACAAATACATAATACACTACAGAATGCTGAATCACATAAGAGTCTGTCCATCGTTCCTAAATGTTATCCCCAGTGAGGGAAGGTCTTGAGGCTTATGTTAATGTGAAATAACTATTCTGTGTTCAGCATCGACATGTAACTAGACTAGCAGTATTTATAAGACTCCTTTAATACTGACACCTATTCAGATAAAGTAAAGCTAATCCTTGAGTCAGTGGAATAAAGTCATAACATTTATCCACTTCCCAGTATTGACTGCCCTTTATTTAATTTCCTTTGAAGATTTAACTAATTAACATCCATAATGTATTGGATTTGGATCCCCATAAGCCAGAGCAGAGTCTAATGTCTTCAGACAAGTCTTGACTATATCGACGATCGATGGTCCGGAGACTGACTGACCTTTCAGAGATTTAATGTGGACGGCAAATCAGTGTGATCTTCAAGAATCACCTGAACAAATTCATTGTTCACTGCTATATATTTTTATTATTATTGTCTTGTTAATATAATTACAAGATAATCACAAATACACGCGCACACACACGCGCTCACACACGCGCACACACACACACACACACACACACACACACACACACACACACACACACACACACACACACACACACACACACAAACAAACAAACGAGTACTCTACCTCCATCCCTTCTTCTTAATAATATTTCCTAATACAGTCTCGGCCCTGCGAGAGAGAGAGAGACATACACCAGACATCAATCACCATGAGACTATCGTATATCAATTAGCATGAGAGATGCAGCCATCAGGATGACAATAAGCAAAACAATGCAACAAATCATAATATTCAACACAAAGACTCATGTCGTTGCCGTCGGGGTGGACACAGTGTATGTTCAGAACCTTTTGTATTATGTTATTTGGTGTAATAGAAATATTGTAGAAGTATTGTCTACAAGCTCATAGCACGTCTCACCATGACTCTTGCATGACGAATAAGTAGGGCCGTGCTCGGAGACAGGGACAGACACGTATACGGGGACACACATAGCTGCGTAATGGAGCGGGTGCACAGCATAAAAAGGTGACATATGGAGAAACAAGATTTCTGCCCTGACAGCGACTAATCTTTTAACCTTTGTTTACTATCATGTCAGAAAACGTCAGACAGAGGGCTGTGGAAAGAGGGGGGGGGGGGGGGGGGGGCTGAATGTTTCATGTCTGCCTAAAGGCCCAATGTGTTCTTCATGAATGGCTCACTCTCACACACGCCTACAGTATACTACATACACAGCACATCTGATTGCCGCTGACAGCTCCTGCTCTGCCTCTGTGTGCGTGTGCGTGCGTGTGTGTGTGTGTGACAAAGCGAGAGAGAAAGATACACACAGAAAGAGAGAGAGAGAGAGAGAGAGAGAGAGAGAGATCATGTTGAGATGTCAGGTACACTGACTGTGTACAGATGCATGTACAGTACACTACACTGTACAATGTACAGAGTGAGTATTTTGCTTCTTCGTATACATTATGGCTAAGGCAGTTCTCAACTCACGATGAGCACACGAGGGTTAATAAACACATGGCATTATTCACTGATCAGTCTATTTGGCTGTTTTCCGTGAGTTGCGTGCAGAAAGAAAATCGGCGCATATTTTCCAGCAGAACATTTTTACATAATTTGCTTTCACTGACGTCCACTCTGCATGAACTTAGGATAACATAATGGAGTTACTATCGTATACTATCGCTTCTCCTCCTCACTCTCACGCCGCTCCAGGTCCTTATGGAGATGAAGAATGGCCGCTCCAGGTCCTTATGGAGATGGAGAATGGCCGCTCCAGGTCCTTATGGAGATGGAGAATGGCCGCTCCAGGTCCTTATGGAGCTGGAGAATGGCCGCTCCAGGTCCTTATGGAGCTGGAGAATGGCCACTCCAGGTCCTTATGGAGATGGAGAATGGCCGCTCACGCTCCAGGTCCTTATGGAGATGGAGAATGGCCGCTCCATGTCCTTATGGAGATGGAGAATGGCCGCTCCAGGTCCTTATGGAGATGGAGAATGGCCGCTCACGCTCCAGGTCCTTATGGAGATGGAGAATGGCCGCTCCAGGTCCTTATGGAGATGGAGAATGGCCGCTCACGCTCCAGGTCCTTATGGAGATGGAGAATGGCCGCTCCAGGTCCTTATGGAGATGGAGAATGGCCGCTCCAGGTCCTTATGGAGATGGAGAATGGCCGCTCCAGGTCCTTATGGAGATGGAGAATGGCCGCTCACGCTCCAGGTCCTTATGGAGATGGAGAATGGCCACTCCAGGTCCTTATGGAGATGGAGAATGGCCGCTCCAGGTCCTTATGGAGATGGAGAATGGCCACTCCAGGTCTTTATGGAGCTGGAGAATGGCCGCTCCAGGTCCTTATGGAGATGGAGAATGGCCGCTCCAGGTCCTTATGGAGAATGGCCGCTCACGCTCCAGGTCTTTATGGAACCGGAGAATGGCCTCTCCAGGTCCTTATGGAGATGGAGAATGGCCACTCCAGGTCCTTATGGAGATGGAGAATGGCCGCTCACGCTCCAGGTCTTTATGGAGCTGGAGAATGGCCGCTCCAGGTCTTTATGGAACCGGAGAATGGCCTCTCCAGGTCTTTATGGAGATGAAGAATGGCCGCTCCAGGTCCTTATGGAGATGGAGAATGGCCGCTCCAGGTCCTTATGGAGATGGAGAATGGCCACTCCAGGTCTTTATGGAGCTGGAGAATGGCCTCTCCAGGTCCTTATGGAGATGGAGAATGGCCACTCCAGGTCCTTATGGAGATGAAGAATGGCCACTCCAGGTCCTTATGGAGATGGAGAATGGCCTCTCCAGGTCCTTATGGAGATGGAGAATGGCCTCTCCAGGTCCTTATGGAGATGAAGAATGGCCGCTCCAGGTCCTTATGGAGATGAAGAATGGCCACTCCAGGTCCTTATGGAGATGGAGAATGGCCGCTCCAGGTCTTTATGGAGATGGAGAATGGCCTCTCCAGGTCCTTATGGAGATGAAGAATGGCCGCTCCAGGTCTTTATGGAGATGGAGAATGGCCTCTCCAGGTCTTTATGGAGCTGGAGAATGGCCTCTCCAGGTCCTTATGGAGATGGAGAATGGCCGCTCCCACTCCAGGTCTTTATGGAGATGGAGAATGGCCACTCCAGGTCCTTATGGAGCTGGAGAATGGCCACTCCAGGTCCTTATGGAGCTGGAGAATGGCCACTCCAGGTCTTTATGGAGCTGGAGAATGGCCTCTCCAGGTCCTTATGGAGATGGAGAATGGCCGCCCCAGGTCTTACTATAGGAATTGTTGCTCTTAAGTGATCAACCTGGTTAAATAAAGGTTACCCGTGACAAGCTGTCCATGCAGTGCCCGCTGGGTAAACAGGGTGCACACGCATCTCCCCATAGTAGAGGAGAACAAGCCAGTGCAAAGATTTTACTTTACTTTATTTGTAAGGGACCATGCACAACATTAAACATGTTGATTCAGATCATTTCTTTCATACGATAAAATAATAGAGTATAGTAGTAAAATTATACAGTATTTAGTGAGTCAATAATCCTCATCCAAGCATGATCATGCTAATCAGTGCCTCTTAGATGTTCAATCTAGTCCTGTTTCATAAAAATAAATTTGATGTGGTGTTAATCAAGCATTACTACTAGCATAATCATTTATAATAATATGTAAAACAGGAACATAATACATTTACAAACACCATACCAACAAACAATACAGTACACTCTCTTGCGCTCTCTCTCTCTCACACGCACGCACGCACGTGCGTGTGCATACACGTACACAATTAGCACCACCTTAATATATTATTCACAACAAATATTCCCAGCTGGATTTCACTGGGGATTAATCTAATGTGGAGTGGCAGCAGCCAATTCAAATCTAATGGCCTGCTCTGTCATTTCCCCACTATGTCAATTTCACAGCTGCCCTGATCGAAGAGGATGAATAAATCATCACCATCCTTTGAGCGCCCTCGAGATCTGAGACTCAACGCTGCTCCCGCTAGTTTACGTTGCTCATTGTCACACCAACTTCTTTCAAAAGTCTCTAGTCAGAACATCTGGAAATGTCACGCATGATTTTTGCTCGGCGTCATGCACGGAAAAATATGATAAAGCAGATCTAGAAGCTAACAACTGTTGGCTTGCAAGGCGTTGTGAGTTTTTTGACAGCTATTGTCAGTGTGCAACACCCTCGTGCAACTAAGTACAACCAGGTGCGGAACTACAGGTAGGTAAATTGAGATATTTCCCCCGCAATACATTATGTATGAGATCCATAAAAACGTTTGATTCCACCGGGCATGGTAACATCGCGTTCTGGCGTGACACGGCAGTTGCACCTGAGCTGCTTCAGAAACACGACAGCTGCACATGACTGCTTCAGAAACACGACAGCTGCACCTGACTGCTTCAGAAACACGACAGCTGCACATGACTGCCTCAGAAACACAGCAGCTGCACATGACTGCTTCAGAAACACAGCAGCTGCACATGACTGCTTCAGAAACACAGCAGCTGCACATGACTGCTTCAGAAACACAGCAGCTGCACATGACTGCTTCAGAAACACGACAGCTGCACATGACTGCTTCAGAAACACAGCAGCTGCACATGACTGCTTCAGAAACACAGCAGCTGCACATGACTGCTTAAGAAACACAGCAGCTGCACATGACTGCTTCAGAAACACAGCAGCTGCACATGACGTCCCATAACCCCAGAAGCGGCAAACGTGTGCTGCGCTAGAAAATATGCTCCTGTTTGCTTTTTTTCCGCAAGCAAATTCATAGAGAACAGCCAAATAGACGGTGAGAAAAACTGTCATAATTTTCATCATCCACCGGTCATTATGATTATGAAATCTCAGGCGCTGACAGATTCTGTTCCAGGCCCAGTCAGACTCATTAGACAGATTCTGTTCCAGGCCCAGTCAGACTCATTAGACAGATTCTGTTCCAGGCCCAGTCAGACTCATTAGACAGATTCTGTTCCAGGCCCAGTCAGACTCATTAGACACAGATTCTGTTCCAGGCCCAGTCAGACTCATTAGACAGATTCTGTTCCAGGCCCAGTCAGACTCATTAGACACAGATTCTGTTCCAGGCCCAGTCAGACTCATTAGACAGATTCTGTTCCAGGCCCAGTCAGACTCATTAGACACAGATTCTGTTCCAGGCCCAGTCAGACTCATTAGACAGATTCTGTTCCAGGCCCAGTCAGACTCATTAGACACGTTCTGTATCCACCACTGTGCATAACTCAGGCTTGAGTGGCATGCTTCCTCCTGATGGCGAGGGAAGTCTCCCTCGCCAAGTCTCCCTCGCCAAGTCTCCCTCGCCAATAAAAATGTACAGCAAGGCAGACTCTTCTTTGTGCCACTACATTGTATTTGGTGTACATGACCAACAATATACAATGTTTGAGGTCAAACCACACTGCTGTGACAGGTAAAAGCAGATGTCAGGGGATGTTACAAAGTGTTCTATACTATAGGCCGGTGTCCTGACAGACATGGCAGGCTTTAGAGGAAAGAACAAAGTCACCGTGACCTCAAAGACTCATGGGACTTTGGACTCCCCTTCTGAACATCAGAAGGGGAGGGGAGAGTGGAAGTGTGCACATGCACGTGTGTGTGTGTGTGTGTGTGTGTGTGTGTGTGTGTGTGTGTGTGTGTGTGAGAGAGAGTGCGCGTGCATGCATGCGTGCGTGTGTGCACATCATACTCACTTCCCAGCAGCATAGACCTCGGCCGTGTCAAAGAGATTGATTCCATTCTCGTAGGCTAATGTCATCACTTCTTCTGCCACCTATAACAACATAGAGAGATGGAATATAAAGAGACAGCGAGAGGGGAACGGGTCAAATGATAGAATGCAAGTTATGAATTAATTAATAATTATCACAGTGACATTGCTTGAATAATTTCATACATGGAATACTTAAAGGACAACTTTAGTTTTTTTCAACCAAGGTTCATGTTTGAGGTTGCTATTAGAGAAAGTAAAAGATGAGTGTTATTTTTTTTTCATTTGCTGCTTTCTTTCGTTTTAGGGATTTTAGCTCTTTTTGACAGGGGGCGGGGGCATTCGAGCATGGGGCTAAATATGTATATTTTTACCAAATGTTATGGTGATTTATTTTTGTATTATTTATTATAGTCCTAATAAACCCCAGGAAATTACATATGGCCACAGAAGATCACAGGATCTACTGAATGTGAAGGTAGCCTACTGCAAGGCTTATACTGTGTGTATAGGCTCAATATGTCAGTTTTCACATTCAATAGATCCTGTGATCTTTTGTGGCCAGATGTAATTTATTGGGGTTTATTAGGACTATAGTAAATAATAAATAAAAAAATTGCCATATTATTTTGTAAAGAAATAGATATTTAGCCCCATGCTCGAATGCCCCCGCCCCCCTGTCAAAAACTGCTAAAATTCCCAAAACGAGAGAAAGCAGCAAATGAAAGAAAATTAACTCTCACCTTTTAGTTTCTCTAATAACAACCTAAAACATGAACCTTGGTTGAAAAAAACTAAAGTTGTCCTTTAAAGGACGACTTTACCCATTTTCAATGGGTGCATATAATGGGTCCTCAGTAATGCTCATTATAAGATGACACCATTTTTGTCTACCCCTTCTGTGTCTCAGAGGAGGTCTGCAGAAACCCCACCTACCAGTGACATCATCGATGGGCAATCCAAGCTAATAGAAACCGAAGGCTTTCTATTCCTGGAAAGTTAGCATGCTATAATTGAAGCCATTGTTCTCACATTAATAATAATAATAAAAAAGCAATTATATTAAGATAGGTTGAAAATGGGTAAAGTTTTTTAAGTATATTCATTACTGTTCATATCATTATTTTACGGTTTGTTTTTCTGGAAAGTTCCATAACAAGTTCCATAACAATTCATAAACGTGTAGCTATCCAATAGTTCACTGTGGGGATGGGGTTGCATGCGTGTGGACAGAGCTCACCTGTCCACTGTACTACTCAGCACCATGGACAGAGCTCACCTGTCCACTGTACTGCTCAGCACCATGGACAGAGCTCACCTGTCCACTGTACTGCTCAGCACCATGGACGAAGATCACCTGTCCACTGTACTGCTCAGCACCATGGACAGAGCTCACCTGTCCACTGTACTGCTCAGTACCATGGACAGAGCTCACCTGTCCACTGTACTGCTCAGCACCATGGACAGAGCTCACCTGTCCACTGTACTGCTCAGCACCATGGACAGAGCTCACCTGTCCACTGTACTGCTCAGCACCATGGACAGAGCTCACCTGTCCACTGTACTGCTCAGTACCATGGACAGAGCTCACCTGTCCACTGTACTGCTCAGCACCATGGACAGAGCTCACCTGTCCACTGTACTGCTCAGCACCATGGACAAAGATCACCTGTCCACTGTACTGCTCAGCACCATGGACAAAGATCACCTGTCCACTGTACTACTCAGCACCATGGACAGAGCTCACCTGTCCACTGTACTGCTCAGCACCATGGACAAAGATCACCTGTCCACTGTACTGCTCAGCACCATGGACAAAGATCACCTGTCCACTGTACTGCTCAGCACCATGGACAAAGATCACCTGTCCACTGTACTGCTCAGCACCATGGACAGAGCTCACCTGTCCACTGTACTACTCAGCACCATGGACAGAGCTCACCTGTCCACTGTACTGCTCAGCACCATGGACAGAGCTCACCTGTCCACTGTACTGCTCAGCACCATGGACAGAGCTCACCTGTCCACTGTACTGCTCAGCACCATGGACAGAGCTCACCTGTCCACTGTACTGCTCAGCACCATGGACAGAGCTCACCTGTCCACTGTACTGCTCAGCACCATGGACAGAGCTCACCTGTCCACTGTACTGCTCAGCACCATGGACAGAGCTCACCTGTCCACTGTACTGCTCAGCACCATGGACAGAGCTCACCTGTCCACTGTACTGCTCAGTACCATGGACAAAGATCACCTGTCCACTGTACTGCTCAGCACCATGGACAGAGCTCACCTGTCCACTGTACTGCTCAGCACCATGGACAGAGATCACCTGTCCACTGTACTGCTCAGCACCATGGACAGAGATCACCTGTCCACTGTACTGCTCAGCACCATGGACAAAGATCACCTGTCCACTGTACTGCTCAGCACCATGGACAAAGATCACCTGTCCACTGTACTGCTCAGCACCATGGACAAAGATCACCTGTCCACTGTACTGCTCAGCACCATGGACAGAGCTCACCTGTCCACTGTACTACTCAGCACCATGGACAGAGCTCACCTGTCCACTGTACTGCTCAGCACCATGGACAGAGCTCACCTGTCCACTGTACTGCTCAGCACCATGGACAGAGCTCACCTGTCCACTGTACTGCTCAGCACCATGGACAGAGCTCACCTGTCCACTGTACTGCTCAGCACCATGGACAGAGCTCACCTGTCCACTGTACTGCTCAGCACCATGGACAGAGCTCACCTGTCCACTGTACTGCTCAGCACCATGGACAGAGCTCACCTGTCCACTGTACTGCTCAGTACCATGGACAGAGCTCACCTGTCCACTGTACTGCTCAGCACCATGGACAGAGATCACCTGTCCACTGTACTGCTCAGCACCATGGACAGAGCTCACCTGTCCACTGTACTGCTCAGCACCATGGACAGAGCTCACCTGTCCACTGTACTGCTCAGCACCATGGACAGAGATCACCTGTCCACTGTACTGCTCAGCACCATGGACAGAGATCACCTGTCCACTGTACTGCTCAGCACCATGGACAGAGCTCACCTGTCCACTGTACTGCTCAGCACCATGGACAGAGCTCACCTGTCCACTGTACTGCTCAACACCATGGACAGAGATCACCTGTCCACTGTACTGCTCAGCACCATGGACAGAGCTCACCTGTCCACTGTACTGCTCAGCACCATGGACAGCTCACAGTTCATGTGGTTTATATATTACAGTGGTTCCCAAACATTTTTTCAGGGGACCCATTTATATTAATGATAATAGTTGATAAATAACCCAATGCAGATTGAAGATTGCATGTAGCCTTCATTCGATGTCTTTGCTTTGTCTTTACTCGTATATCCTAATTCACACTTTTACTGTATGTGGTTGTAAAAATGTAAAAAGAACCACCACTCATCTGCTGATAAGAGAGGTGCTGGAGAGGTGCTGGAGCCACACCATGGACAGAGCTCACCTGTCCACTGTACTGCTCAGCACCATGGACAGAGCTCACCTGTCCACTGTACTGCTCAGTCCCATGGACAGAGCTCACCTGTCCACTGTACTGCTCAGCACCATGGACAGCTCACAGTTCATGTGGTTTATATATTACAGTGGTTCCCAAACGTTTTTTCAGGGGACCCATTTATATTAATGATAATAGTTGATAAATAACCCAATGCAGATTGAAGATTGCATGTAGCCTTCATTCGATGTCTTTGCTTTGTCTTTACTCGTATATCCTAATTCACACTTTTACTGTATGTGGTTGTAAAAATGTAAAAAGAACCACCACTCATCTGCTGAAAAGAGAGGTGCTGGAGAGGTGCTGGAGCCACAAAGGCAACATGATAAAAATAAAGGGAAGCTCCGCACAATCAATGTATTTATTTAGCAAGCTTTCGGTCTACTGACCTGAGGAAGGTCAGTAGACCGAAAGCTTGCTAAATAAATACATTGATTGTGCGCAGATCTGAGTGTTCGGAGCTTCCCTTCACTGTATGTGGTTGTAAAAAAGAAAACTATTAGGTAGCAAAATGCTTGCTTTAGCTGAGGATATTCAGATGATATAGGTCTTTACTGGTAGACTTCAACACCAAATTGAAACCTCCCCAGTCTTTGGAAAACGACTGGTGAAGCTCACCTGTCCACTGTACTACTCAGCACCATGGACAGCTCCACACTGCCCAAACCTATAGCATTGCTTTGTACAGCTTACTGTACGGTACTGTTTGTGCGCGAGCTTGCGTGCGTGTGTGTTGGCTGTTTATTTTTATTTTGTGAATAGTTTGTTAGTAAAAGTTACTGATAAATGGCCATTGATTTATTGTTCACACTATTGGCTGTTAGATATTAAAAGTGAAATGTAGTGTACAAGATGTTGCTGCAGGCAGCTCTTCTGTGTCTGTCACAGTCACACAAACTCAAGTGGCCACAACATGTTGTATCCCTGATTTGGATTCAGATGTACTGTATGCACAACACCAAACAGTTCAATGGAATTAATTTACAGATTCATTAATTGCATGGAAAGGACCTTCAAAGTTCAGTTATGAGCAAAACATTGTCAGACCCTGAAAACATTATCACAACCGAATGCACTGTATTTAACTTTCCCAAAATTGAACAGACTTTGATCGATTGATTACTTTATTGAAAATACATTAAAAAAGATGCAAGAAAGCTGTTTCTGTGTTGGTCCTCTTACTTCAGCAGTTCATGTATTGTCTGATACACAGCAACATCATCCGTTTTTTATTCATCCATTTGTAACTCTGTTAGGACACAAATGTTACCAAATGGACCCAGAGATAGACCATTTGGGTCCATGTATACACACTCTTGAATGAGCACAGAGGACTTTACTGTGTGTATGAACCTGTGATGCTCCTTCTGTGACCTCAGGTTCAGACTAAGCTGCCATTTCAGAGTAACATTAAGTGAAGGCATTGTTGTTGATTTATTCTCACTTACCTCATCTGTTATCTGGCCCCCGAAGGTAACCCATGTTCCTATGTGGAGAACAATGAGAGGACAATTATAATGAAGGTAACAATTATAATGAAGGTAACCCATGTTCCTAACAATGAGAGGACAATTATAATGAGTCCTTTCTACATACACATAACACCAAACTGGTGTCACCAGTGTTTTTTGTCGACTAAAACTAAGACGAAAAATGTTCGTCGGCTTCGTTTGGCAGGTGTGAAGGCTCATTCGAATCCTAATGCGCATCAAAGAACCGCATTCTACTTCGACCAAAAACAGGGATTTCACTTTGCTTCTAATCGCACTTGATTTCGATTCGGTGCAGGTGGAAATGCAATCCGCAGCAAATAAAGGAAATTAAGCAAACGATGTGGCGGTTGAGGAGAAGGCATATTTTACGCAGCGCAAAGATGTCCCGTAACCGTTACTGTGCATGGATAGACATGGTCGAATGAGGAGACTGAAGCCCTGATCTAAATGAGGACGAGTACATTAATCAATTGCTTAAGGAAACGCATAAAAACACGGCAGTGTATATAGCCTACAGAATATTCTGTCTGTCTGTGCGTGCGTGCTGTAAACATGGTGTGCTGTCACTGTGTGGCGACTGGGGAGTAGGGACTTTCATCTCGATAAACTTGTAAACATTTTGCGCTGCTGTCTGTTATATCAGTGCACTCAGCGCTGTGCCTCCATGCCCGAGAGAGAGAGAGAGAGAGAGAGAGAGAGAGGGGGACGGACGGACGGACGAACGGGAATGTCACCTATGACTAAAACTAGAATCAAAATTTGCTGCCAAAAATAACACTGTACTGTATATTATATAAGTGCAGCACAGAGGTTTTGCGCATACTGTATATTCATCCCATATCTCCTTAACCTAAACCGAATATATGCTAGGAGATATTTGTCTATATAACCCTAATTGTTATTGTTAAATAAATATATATGCATACACACAGATGCACACACGGAAAGCACAACACCTGTACTCACCTAATCCGAGACAGGACACCCTCAGTCCAGATTTCCCAAGATTCCTGTTGACAAAATGAAAGGTTGTCCAGTGAGGAGAAGTTGACAGCTCATGTTTTATAAAACACTGGCAGTGCAGTGAGAAGAAACCCATAATAGTATCTGAGCTCTAACTGGACAGAGAGATCGATAAAGCCCTGGCCTGGACACATGTGACCCAGAGTCCCAGACAAAACTATATCTGTATTGATGATACCCGGAAGGCAGTAGCCATATCCTAACACACTTTGATGTCTGAAGGGAAAGAAAAGAAAGAAAGAACCTGTATTATCCATGAAGGGAAAGAAAAGAAAGAAAGAACCTGTATTATCCATTATTAGTCAAGTCACCTTTATTTGTATAGCAAGCTTAAAGAACAATAGGAGTTGATCCAAAGTGATTCCAGTCAATGACACATTAAGAGAGTTTAGAGAGCTCAAAAACATCATATAAAATAGTAGAAACAGAGAACACATTAATGGAAGCAAACATCAACAGAAATGATCACAAAATTATTATAATCGCAGAGATAAAGTGACACTATTTTTTCAGTGCAGCCACTTGAACACCTGCAAGCCAATCCTGGTGGGAACATTCTGCAAAAATAGCCGATGTACAAGCGTACAAACACGTTGCAACATGTTGTGAGCTTGTAGATCAGCTATTTTTGGCAAAGAGTTGTGGTGTAGACGGAAAAAAGCAGTCCAAGTACAGTTGTATCTCACGTCCGTTTCACTAACCCTAGAGTGTTTAAGTGGGTAGTAGTCTAGTAATGTGGCGATACATGTAAATCTATTGCAAATGATTATTACTGTTGCTATTATTGCATTATAATAATGTGACCAAATTTAGACTGCCATTGGATTTTTTTGAATTTTAGTTTTTTCATTTCATATCAAAGCAGGGAATCATAGCTTCGAATTGACATTGGTTGTTCAGTTTGACCCACCAGTTTTGGAGATATGGCTTATAGAGTGATGTCTTGCAGAAAACGGCGAGTTGAGAAAACAGGCTTGAAAGGTTCACTTCTGTGGTCTCTAACATTACAATAGCTGTTTAAGCATTTTTTTTTCATATTTACATGTCAATTTCAGCTTTGACACTTATTTCAGACATGCTCTAGTATGTGAAGAGTCTGCCTGTGCTATTAACTCATTTTGAAAAAAAAAAAAAAGTTTTTCTCCTCTGGTGAAAAGCTGGAATGTGCGCGATGGCAGTCTCTCAGTCAAATCTGGTCACTATTGTTTATATAAAAAGCATACAAACACTTTTATTTATTTTATTTGAACATTACATTGTTTATTAGAAATAAGATGCATGAACTGATGTGTTGGAATACTTGAAAAAGGTGTGTATATATATTTCTTTAATTTATTTTTATTTGTTTAAGTTAAATAACAAAAGGGTAGACGTAATAAGATTAGGCTTCAGTCTATACCTTTTTTTCCAGACGGAAGTGATGAAATGTGATGATTTATGAATGTTTTTGTATGGAAAAACAAACACACTAATAAACTAAACTAAGCATGTGTATTTAGTGCTGTACTAAGAATGAGTATGTATATAGCGAGGCAAAGCTGGACTAAAATCAGTAGTATAGTGTGAAGTACTAGTACTGTACTAAAGTACATTTTGGAGGTATTCTTTTTTACAGTATTTCCAGTATTCAATATTTTTACTTCTACTCCACTATACATCCCAGAGGCAAATGTTGTACATTTACTCCACTGCAATGATTTGAAAACGTTTGTTATTAGTTACTTTGAGGATTTAGATTAGAAAACATATACATTTAAACCAAGCAAGCTGGACTGACGTCCCTCTGCACAAGCACAAGAAAGGAGGACCTTCTCCTTCCACTGAAGCCAAACGTGTTCTCCACTCACTGCATGATTAGTTCCATTCCTCAGGGCTGAAGGACACGTTTCCAGAACTCTTTTCATGACAGCCGCAATGTGCAAGACCTCTCCCCTCTCTCCCCATCCTTATGCTTTAGTGTTGCTTTTCTCGCTCTCTTTCATTCGCATTGAACGTTCAACCCTGAATCTGCACAGCTTGAACGACCCAGTGCATCTGCGAGAAAGAAAGAACACCACTTAAGTGAAGCCATGAAAACAACAATTGTGTCGGCTGCCTTGGAAAGTGAATGATGCTCGCTCGGCAGCAAGGTTTATATTGTTATTTATTTGAAAGCAAAGAGAAAGTAACATTGCTTGCCCACGCTGGATGGTTGGCGGTGCTGTAAACAAGGTGAAAAGTATGAGGGTGCGCCTATATCTCTGTATAGGTATTGATTTGATTTCAAAAGGCCGACCTTGTGCTCAAAACAAAACCTCTACGCATGTGCAGACGCACAGGCACGCCAAACACACACGTGCACCTGACACGCTAATCATGCTCGCTTTAAACTTTGTTGACAAGTTTATGTTTAACCTGGCATTTCAACCTGGCAGCCCTATTTTGAGGTACAGTATGTCATTATGGCTTGTAGATTGACTCTTTCCTCTATCCGTCTTACCGTATAGAGCTTAAGTGGTTAAACAATTGAACCTTAGCATTACTATTCTGGGGGGGGGGGGGGGGGGGCATTTGCCAAAAATAGCAGATCTACGCAGCTTACAAGGCATCGCAGCGCAATGTGGGGGGGGGGCATGGGGGGGGACACCTTAACTATTAGGCTTTAGCCAATTCAACGAAAATGAAGGTCACGGCTGTCACTGTATACAGTGTGTTGTGGGACAGGCTTTTTATTAGGTGCTAACAGCGTGGCTCCCCGTGGAGTTTCATGCTGTTCAGCACAGCAGCTGACACGACACTGTCTCCCTGGAAAATAGGGCACCGCAATATTGATTTATTTAATAGTAATAATGGTAATAATAATAATTTAAAATAATAATAATTACCTTTCACAAGCTTTTCTCACACAGGTGTCTTATTTGTTGGTCATGTTTATGATTTTTATTTATATCGGGCTTAAAGGGTTAGTTCAGATTTTCTTTTTAATATAGTGGTTGCAAAGGTATTCATTGATTGCCTGAGTCCCGTGGTGGGAGTTCTGCTCTTGTTTTGGTGAATATTAACCCTTACAGCGCTAGCATTTATTGAAAAAAAATTGATCTAATTCACGCCAGCATTTGTTTCATTTGAGCTCTTATTTTGAAAAGCCACATTTCCAGACTTCCGGTAGGGAGCTTATCCTTGGAAGTTTAACAGGTCCCGTTCAACTGTTGTTTACAATATATGGGTCCATGCCAGTGCACTTGGGGGCTCCTCATCTGTGCCGTCAAAGAAACACTGTTTTGATCAAAATGCCATCTGGGACAAGGAGGAGATACAGGCGATTGAAAGAAACCGATGGATTATTATGGCGACGACAATCTAAGATGGACGATCCAGTGTACTGCTAACAACATAGCTAGCTAACCGGCTAACGCAAGTAGCATTATGGCTCGATCGATCGAATGCACTATAAAAGCGCAATTGCCATTAATCAACGGCAATGGCGTTAAGCGTCAGTATCAAAATTAGGCTTCAATTGACTTTAATCAACAGCAATGGTGCTGAAATTATTAAGTAGTTCCGGGTCATTTGGTGGGGGTCTGGGGGCCACTCTTTAAAATAAGTTAATCCACAATCTAGCGTCATTTGTATTGTTCGCTAGTCAAAGACGAACGGAAGCTATATTATACGTAGCGTCACACGGAACATTCTTTTGTGCTTCTGATGGCGTAGTGATACTCGACACAAAAAGATTGTTCTGTGTACTTACTTACACAATATATTACATTAAAGACACCTTGACCTTGATACTGAGTTCACATCCTACAGAACCATGCCATAAAGAAAATGCCATTTCAAATCTCTAGCCATGCATTTCAGAAGATTGGGTTTTGAAAGGGCTAGTGTGATAAGAGTGAAGGACGAACACGTGAATGATGTTACATCTTACGAGATGAACATGAAACTCACAGTACAGTGATAATTGTTAGGGATGCACCGATCCGGCTTTTTGGCATTCGATACCGATTTCGATACATGGGGGTCCATCTGCCGATACAGGGTACTGATCCGATACCCTATGTCTAATGTATAATGTAATGTATTTAATACATTATTATATATATTATATTATATATAATAATATAATATATATTAACACGTGGATTAATAATATTGGTCAACCACAGCGATTTCTGAGGGTTTAACATTCTAAGTACAACTAAAAGCTGTGCAGTATTATGCACTTTCATAGTTTTTAAAATGTTTATTCTTTTTATTATTATTATGCCTATAATTATAATAATAATAATTATTATTATTTTAGGTTTATAATCCATAGTTACTATGCATAATAATATTATGCCTATAATTATTATAATAATAATTAATATTACATAGTTACTATGTATAATATTATTATTATACATAGTAACTATGGATTATAAACCAGCTAGGCCTACACTTAAAAGGAAAGTTATAAAGCACAACCACAATTCAATTTCTTTCTGACGATAGTCAACCACATCATTTTGGTTTCTATTCCTTATTTATAACTCTAGTTAATGTTCTATTCAGATATTATTCAATGCATCATGGCCAGCATTAGCCCCATATGTTCCCTCTCCCTACGCACATTCTGTAGCTACTGTGGGCCAGCATACTCAAACTACTATTATTATTTTAATATTCGGAATCCCCGCACGCACGCACACGCACACACACACACACACACACACACACACACCGCAACGATCCAGTTGCTGCAACGTTACTGTAGCTTGCTAGCCTAGCAAGCCCATTTGCCACCGATACCCGATCTAGAATTTTAGCCTGGATCGGCGCATCCCTAATAATTGTACACAATCAATAAATGTAACAAAATGCTGCACACGTGTGTGTGCACCATAGACTGTAAAAAATATGGACAAAGCGTTCGCCGGGTCTAACATGGACGTAAAATGAAGCCTGTTATTCCTGCACTGTAAGTCGCCATCTTTCTAGATCCGTTTGGTACCAGCTGGCCATTGGCTGGCTCCGTTTTAGGACCAGCTGGCCATTGGCTGCCCAGACAACGAGGCGGGACTTCCCCCCCTTCTTCTCCGTTGGTTTTAATTTTGACTCGAGTGGGAGGGGAATCCCGATCATAGACTGTAACGGTAGCCACGCCCCTCAGAACATACGCGATGTTTTTTTTTCTTTATGGTCATTTTTTTAATTAATGGGACCATAATTTTCCAAAAAGAATATTATGACATTAGAAATGAGACTTTAAACTAGTGACTGGAAGAAGAAAGTATTCATGACCATGTTTATTAAGGTAATACAGTCTAGGTGAAGTTGGGCCAAAATACATGGGCCTCTATGGAGCTATGGGGCTTTTTGGGTCCAGTCCAGCGCCACAACAGGCATTATATGAACTACCGATTTCAAATGAGGCTTCACGAAATATCTGGCTGACTGCCCCCCTGGTGTGCACGCATGCATTAATGCATGCATGCAACACAGATCAAATAACTCGCCAGAGTCACCTACTGTCCAATGACCCGGTCATCACATTATTGGCTCAGGAATGCGACAAAAAATAATCTCCACAAATTCAAGGCTTCACAGGGTGTGTAATTGATAGAAAATAAGTAATTATTTGGTGTGAACAACTCCTTTAACCACACTGGTATGATGATGATATCAGGAGGTCAGGACATCATTCATTTGCAATGACAATCTAGGCATTAATTGCAGGCACACTCATCCAGATGGACTTACACAGTGCTAGACTGGAGTAAGTGGCATGCATCCAATCATTGAAGGACATGATGGACCTTGTGTGTGTTGGACAAAGTCCACTCAGGGCCAAGAACATAACTTCCCACGAGACACTAAATGACACGTTCCGACGATGCTTGGCAGTCATTAATTGACATGAGGGATGACGTGCTGTTATGTCACTTTATTTAGCAGTAGACTTAGTCAGAGACTAAGGATTGGAATTTTTCCTATTTGTCAAAAGTATTATTATGAGCATATGTACACTCTATACAGCCAGAGTTCTGCCTGAGAATAGCAGATCTACAAGCTCACAATGAGTCGGTCACACTGCAACGCCTTGTGAGCGTGCAGATTGGCTATTTTCAAGGTAGAAGGCCCCTCATACAGGTTGAGTGGCTTGAGAACCATCAGTGGTTCTCAGTGTGGGGATCAGCTAGCCTGAGCTAACGTGTTAGGTTTCTGGTCTAGAGGGGCGGGTCGCGGCTCAGATTTGCGCACGCCCTGATTGGATCTCATCGATCTGTCCGTCACCCCCGGCCCCTCCTCTCCCCCCTAGTGCAGCGCTACGTCACATCATTTGGAGCGACGCCCACCCGGAAGGGTTGACTCCCACTTTTAGACCAGAGCGGCCAATGCGTTCCTCCAGGCTTTCAATTTTTGCACCAACAAAAATGAAAGCCTGGTACCGAGGCTAGGGATCAGCTAACCCCTGAGGTCCCTGAGTTCCAGCAAAAATGTGGAACAGTTTAATTTCACTATTATTCCACCAGCTAGAAGTTAGCTGTAATGAGAGAATGTATAAGATTCACCCTCTCCAAGATTCCATCTCCCCACTATAGTGCAGTACAGAGACATTTGTACTGTGATAAGTAAGGGCGTCTACCCCCTTTACAAGGCACTAGACCCACCCACCTCAGACATCAGCAACATTGTGAAAATTACAGAAACATAATCGTCCGGGTGAAAATCACCCGTGTTTAGTGTTCTATCAGAAATGTAATATAATAACAGAAAGGTTCTCTTGTGGAGGTCCCTGGCACAAAACCCTGGCAACAAGAGGGTTCATAACATATCTGATAAAACACTGGCAAAGTTACATAACTGTTTCAATAAACCTTATAAACCTTTTAACACATTCAGGACAGGAACTCCTTTTGATGATTTAACCATTATATTATACTTTAGCTATTGAAAAATAGCAGATCTACAAGCTCTCGAGCTTGTAGATCTGCTATTTTTTTTTAATCGTGAAAATGTGAATCTTTGAATATATATTCTTTCAGAGCGGACGTTTTTAACTCAAATCTTTGCTTCTGGGGGGTCCCTCCCTGACATGATATATTTTCAGATGGGGTGGGCGGAAAATTGTATACAATTGTTGGTGTCCTTGACAGGAAATAGTTTGAAAACCACTGATAGAAACATAGATTTTTCAGAAAACTGTTTAGAAGCCTTTTTTTTTTATCGGCCTCGGTCTAAATGGGTTAAAGCGTGGCCCCGTTCCACAGCGTTTGGTGATCCCTTTTAGCCCTGAGATGGTCCCCCCAGCGTACGCAGAGCCTATTAGCAGCGCAGTGACTGTGAAGTGATAGGAGAGACCATGATCTTTGGGTCACTTTGGCCTGCCGGCCACGCAGTAATGCGGTTAATTAAGACGTTTCACCCCAACGTTTCGCCCCTTAGTGCATTTACCCGGCACACGACTTCTTTCATGCAGAAACGTTGTATCTCTTACATTTCGACTTTTTTATGTTCATACTTCATCATCGTACATGGAGAGCGTCGCACCAATACATGCCGTTCTACCAGCTCACAACACGTCGCATTCAATATTTTTTAAATAATAATAAATAATCACACCCGTGTGAACTGTGAAGTGAGGGGCGCTCTTGTCATAGTACAAAGTTACGTCATATTTGTAAGGAAATATATAAGGAAAGACCATGAGCGAGAGAACTAGGCGTGAGTGTTGTTTTACAGAATGTTCTGGTGGATGCATGGAGTGGAACAGAGCAATATGAGTCATGTGAGAGGAGATACAATAGAATAGATGCAGACATAGCAGTGTTGTTTTCGTCGACTAAAACTAAGACGAAAAATGTTTGTCGACTACCTTTTTTCACTGACGAAAACTAAATGGAAACTAAATTAAAACTAAGCTATATATGATGACTAAAACTAAGACTAATGTATTGACAATTTCGTCAACAGCTAAAAAACTAGACTAAAATGCTAGGAAGGGGACGAAGAGATCCAGTATGAGTCATTTTACACTTGGTTGCATGCTGAAAATAGCAGATCTACAAGCTCACAATGCGATAGATCTGCTATTTTCAGCAAGTGATTACGAACATACATACAATTCATACATTTTAGTCGACTAAATCAACTAGATTTAGTCGACTAAAATCTTGAATATTGAAGCGTCCCGGTGTGTGCCATTGGGCAAAGAAAGACTTCCCAGCATGACTCTAGGTTCACTGCACACTTTTGCAGTGCGTGCATTGTTTATTGTTGCGTTATTGCGTGTGCTATTGAGTTGGAAATGGATTATGGTTATATATTGTGATTTATTTTTTGTTAAGATTTGTTTTTTGAGCTCTGGTTAGAACATTTGACTGCAATAATCCTGTTACAAGTTATTGTCATGGAGCTATCTTTGAATCTTCAAACCACCGACCAAACTAGACAGACAGACAGACAGACAGACAAGTGCTGTCTGCCCCTACATATTTAAGGGCAGTCCATACTGTCTCCGACCACCGAACATTTCGTCGGAAAGATCAGACTTTTATTTTTTCTCCGAAGTAGAGTTCGGAGAGTCACAACATCTGGGAGTGCAGCTTTCAGAACAAAAATTTGGAGGAATGCATTTCAGAAGTTGCGAGTGACGTCATGTTGTAGTTGTACCGGAGCTTTCCGGCGAAAAGTTTGATGGTCGGAGACAGTATGGACTGCCCTTAAGTCTGCCCGCTCCTTAGAGGCTTTTAAGTCTTTACTTAAAACACATCTCTTCTAGATGTGGCCAGTCGCCGGCCACTCTAGCTCATATGTTCTGGCATTGCACTAAACTAACATCATATTGGCAAAGTATATTTAAATCACTGTCAGACATTGTTGGAAGACCTTTTGACCCGGATCCACTGACAGCAGTTATCGGAGTCAGGGGGCCCGGGGTCAAACTGTCTACTTTCCAATATAACATGGTAAAATATGTGACTCTACTGGCTTGCAGACTGATACTGTTGAATTGGAAACAAGCAAAGGTTCCGACTCACACTTCACTTATGAGAGATGTTATGCACTACTTACAATTGGAAAAGATTAAGTTTGAATTGAGAGGGAGTGAAGATAGATTCTACCAGACATGGCAACCCTTCATCGAATATTTCAATAGGTGCACGCTAACCCCTCTTACACAATAGATAGCACAATAAAAAATTGGAAAGAAAAAAAAAGGAACCGAGTGTTTTTCCTTTATTTTATTTTGTCTCATTTAAAAAAAATAATGTCTGTAATTCACTTAATTTACAACAACATGTTGGGAAAGTTTGAGAGCAAGAGTGTCTGTCCTGTTGTCTGTTTTGTTTGTCTGTTCACACTTTTTAACTGTTTTTAGTTTTTTCATGTTTATCACATTTATGTCTTTTTTATTATGTATTGTATGTGGAACATTTACATTGCCTGTTATTTTTTTCATTTTATTTAACAGAACTCATTATCATTGTCGATAATATTCTGATGTTGTCATACAAAAAAGGCCTAATAAAAACAGTATTAAA
Source organism: Protomyctophum parallelum (assembly GCF_964188405.1). Taxonomy (NCBI): domain Eukaryota; kingdom Metazoa; phylum Chordata; class Actinopteri; order Myctophiformes; family Myctophidae; genus Protomyctophum; species Protomyctophum parallelum. Next base: position 33,527,254 of record NC_139705.1, on the reverse strand, counting down.
AACTAAAAACAAAACACATCTCTTCTCCCTGGCTTTCAATGTTGTTTGACCTAATTAACCTGTCAAAATACTTGTGTTGCTTCGATGTTGTTTTTACTATGCTATTTGTGTTGATTGTATGCTTGTTTTATGATCGTGTACAGCACTGGTTGACCTTCTGGTCTTTGTAAAGTGAACAATAAGACAGAGGGTAGAAGGAGTGAGAGAGTGAACAATAAGACAGCAGAGGAGAGAAGGAGTGAGAGAGTGAAGGGAGATACATAACAGACCCTGACTGACAAAGACAAAATATCCTCTTTGTCAGGGTCCGTTTTATTCTGTCGCTGTTGGTTAAACAAATATTGAACCAATGAAAAGTATTAAATAGCGCCTCGGACAAAACCTCTTAACTCAAAGAATGACTTGGCCATACTAATATCACACTCCGCCAAGGGCTTTTTTTCCCCTTTTTTTTTACCGGCATATTCGTGTCTGGCCACTGCGAGGCTACCTCAAACTGTCTGATAAAGCAGCTAACTCCACCATGATCTCTCCTCCCTCATGCAAGTAATTGACAATATATAAAGTCACAACACCAACTTTGATGAGGCAGTATTGCATTGTTTCAAACATATTAGGCTTTCTTCATTTCCTGAAAACGTTATACTTTTAATTTCCTGAAAAATGAACAATTTGGAGTTTCTCCCCGGCGACAGCAGAGATATGAATGATAGGCTTTGAATGTTGTGAAGGACTGATGAATTCTCATATGATTTCATATTTTTGAGATGAAAGATAGAAGATGCCAGGTACAAAAGGTAGCGGATATTGGCTGTGTTTGTGTGAGCGTGCGTGCGCGCGCGCGCACACACACACACACACACACACACACACACACACACACACACACACACACACACACACACACACACACACACACACACACACGAGAATGTAATTTGTTTCACTCAACATCCTGTGAACCAAAACAAGTGCTATCCATCTGCAACAACCACAGTGATGGGAGCATGTTTTGGGGTTTGTGCATAGTCTGGACTTTTGAATAGCACGCACGCACACACGTATGCACGCGCACACACAGATTCCATCTGTGTTTTCTGGGGAAGCTTTTAAAAGAGTCAACAAGTTGGAACATTTTAAAATAAGAATACTACATTCAAGCTGTTTATGTTGGGCCAACATGGGCCAACATTTCAATAACTGTGTATCCCTGTAGTTTTGGAATAGAAAGGCATTGCTTTTTCAGAATACCGGTAGACCAAATTATTATCCTTTTTTTTTATACAGAATGAAATCATTTCGATATCGGTTTACTTTATATCAGTTAGCGGTCATAACAGCAATAAATTATATCGGATATTGATATCGGACAGAAATTTCACATGACCCATCATCCCTAGTGAGAACTAGCCTGCTGATTCAGAAGGCATTTGTACAATCGGCCTCTTAATGAATGGGTCAAATGGCTCAGATTCACCATGTAAATGTCGTGATGGAGAATCCATCGGTATGAGGTGACCGTCGAAGCACACAATGATGCAAAGCACAACGTTTAGCAGCTGGGAGTAATAAGAGACATGAGAAAAGGTTAGACAGGACGTGACATTTAAAGACCCTTCAGGGGCTGGGCCGAGAAGCACATTTAATACTGAAACAAAGGCTGTGAAGGAACTGGTGTCCCAGAAGGCATATGAGGGATTTTGTTTCTGCCATCATGCTGTTACGCATTAATTAGTTTAGTTTAAGCAAGAGGCAGAGTAACAAAAATCCAATATATATATATACATTAAACACGCACGCACCCACACACACATACACACACTTATTATAGTCTACAGAAGATGCTGAAAGTAATCTCTCTCTGTCGCTTTTCTGTACTGAAGCCTCACCTACAGTATATGAAAACATCGGTTACTGCAGGGGGAAAACGCTCCATTTCTATAAAGGAATGTTTAATCGATCTACAGCCATAAACTGAACGTTCACAGTGACCACATTGCATAGTAATGCAATGTGGTCACGACCACTACTACACTGTCTGAGTCTCACTAAGCTTCTGCTATGAGAGAGAGAGAGAAATGACCAAAAAGCCTTGTGTAATTGTGTAATCACTCTTGTGACAGGGCAGCAGAGGGAGAGTGTCTGCCTTTCTCTTCAGTCTTTTGTTCCAGCTCGTACCTACGTGCATTCCCTGGACCTTGACAGAGCTGTCATGACTGAATTTCTTCTCTATTGAACAGTCCAGGGGAAAAGGACTATGGCAGAGAGAGAGAGAGACAGACATCTAACTTACGGAAAGAGTGGGAGGGGGACGAAAGTAGGTGGTGTGTGACACAGAAGTCTGGTTGAGCGAGCCACCGGGTCAACACAAAATGTCGTAGATTATTGGTTCTTGTTTACTCCTTCCTTTCGCCCACCCTGGCCCTGCCATAGATCTCCGGCTTTTCTTGTCGCAGTATCTCAAGGTGCTTTCACGCTTGGTTCCTTTCTGCCTCTGAAGTGGACTCAGACCATGCCGTGACTCGGCAAAATAAAAATGTACACATAATGTGAACACTCCAACAGAACCCGGGGTGTTTTCACACACTTGGTTCCATTCAGTCCTTGAAATGGACTCTGACCATGACTCAGCATTTTTGGCGCATTGGGTGAAAACGAATTGTACTCACACTCAGGTGGTCTGAGTTCATTTCATGTCTGCATTGCAGTTTGCTTAACCTGTGTATTGTGGACACAATGCACTCGAGCCATTTGTATTTTAACCATCTAGTCTTGCTGTAAACAGATCACACGCTATTGCACTGGGACAATGCATAGTTTGGTCTAAGGAAGAAACTACTGCATGTCTGCATTTCTCTTCTCCAAAGAGTACACGTACACCAAACAGAGTGTCTACACGTTGCTTTATACAAAGCAATTTGCCTGTGAGGTAACGCAATGATTTTAATGACCACTATACACTTGTACTTTACACTGTGTCCAATGTGTAGGCGGCAATCTTGGGACATCATTCGTCCGAGCCTCTGGGTTTACTTGTGAACACTAACAGAATGAACTTATGGAAGACAATGAGTCGCCATGAGACATGGCAATTTCATTAATTAAATATGTGAGACTCAATTACTTAGATCATTTGTGAATGAAGCCCGCGGCATAGAGAGAGTATGAGACAAAAATGAGACCTTTGTTATTCTTAATTGTCGTATGGGTTAAAATAACACAGCATTTTGCTGCATATTATATTGTGCTGTGCAGCCTTGTATACAGTATGTGTGTTTACTAACTATGCTGGAGATTTTCCTCTCGTGCCCTCCTAGTGCGACAACGTTAATCTGAGCAACTGGTTTCTCTCTCTCGCTCTATTCTCTCACTGCATGGGCACCATTTGAGAGGAATCCACTTTGACATGAAGACATATTAACACCCTCCACTCAGTCAACCAGCCATATAGGCTCTGGCCAACTTGCCTTGATGAACGCAGACTGTACCTATTATAGCACAACGCCTCAAACTGCATCACACATTCACTGGAACAGGCATCACTATGTATATAACGTATGCAGCGCTATTCCCACATGTGCCAATCTGCATCTTGATCCAGGAAAAAGTGTTAAGCACGCAGATCTTATACATGAAAGCGTCTCACTTGCAAGCCCACACATAAAAGTGAAAGGAGACATTGGAAATGATCCAAACCATGTAGGCTACAGTACGTCTAGATATAGTTTACTGAAGGAGTCGAAAGAAACTGGGTGCGTTGTTTTTTTTGTTTTTTTTAATGTGTCAAAATAACTCTCGATTGTACCTTTTATTCAATACAACAACATTACAACAACAACGTTATCCTTGCTTGTTAGTGAGGATTTGTCTCGCTAATCGTGCATTTATTCACTCGAGGGAAGATCTATTAAAAGTTGGTATGTCATTATATCTCAAGTATTTTGTGTATGCTTTTGTGTATGCGAGAGGGAGAGGGATCACAGCAGCACAGCCAATCAGGGACCAATGGGGCTGGGGGGGGGGGGGGGCAATGTGGCATCTTTGAATAATTTACGAGTGGATGCTTAATCAAAGATGTTTGTAAAGTGGCCATGATTGGGGAGGCACTGCATGCCCAATCATGCCCCATATGAATTATACATAAAAAAGATAGACCCACAGTCAAGTGTTCATTTAATTTTAAATTGAACATTTCTGCACTCTCAAATACTGAGGATTTTACTGTAATTAATATCTAATCGTGCTATCTTGCAGAACATGAGATACAGCATCAATGTTATTAACATATATGTTCATACGTGTTTACAGCAGTTACAGAGAATTAACTATAATAAGGCTCAGAGTGGATATACTACAGTCTGGCCTGATAGAGGCTATATTCTGGCCCGGTGGAGGCGACAGTCTAACCTGGAGGCTACATTCTGACAGTTGGGAGACAACAGTCTGGCCCAGTAGAGGCTACATTCTGGTTACTGGTCAGGGTGACTGGTCAGCTGGACAGGAGGAGGTGGAGGCTATAGTCTGGCCCAGTAGAGGCTACAGTCTGGTGACTGGTCAGGGTGACTGGTCAGGTGGACAGGAGGAGGTGGAGGCTATAGTCTGGCCCAGTAGAGGCTACAGTCTGGTGACTGGTCAGGGTGACTGGTCAGCTGGACAGGAGGAGGTGGAGGCTATAGTCTGGCCCAGTAGAGGCTACAGTCTGGTGACTGGTCAGGTGGACAGGAGGAGGTGGAGGCTAGTCTGGCCCAGTGGGAGTCTCTACTTGGAGAGCGAAAGGTGGAATGCTTTTGGATAAGGCTGCATCAGTTCAGTTGCTGCGAGAGTGAGGTCTAGCCAACACCAACTCGGGATTCCTGGATCGCTGCCCTCCACAATTTCCTATCCAACATCAGGTTCTTGAGCTCTGCAGTGTTGTTAGCCAAGCTGTCGCGCCGCAGCACGTCTACATAGGTGGCATGTCTCTATCTTCTCCTGGCTTTGCCCTGGGCTGGCTCCCATAGGGTCAATTTACTGGCTGTATAGTGGTTACAGAATACAGATAGCCTTTGAAGTGTAATTACAGACATGGCATGTTGAAGAGAATGAGCATAATATGGCTTAGGAGAAAGAAGAAGTGATATTAATTTGTTTTGGACGGCAGGGAGTGGTGCCAAAAATCATCAAGAGTTTGGATTAAATGTAAAATCACGAAAGAAGGTATTATTTTAACAGGTCTAACAGTCTCTGCCTTCAGAAATACTTTTTGAATGGCACTCTATTTCCACTTCAAAGTAATACATGGGATTTATTCATTCCATTTGATAACATGTGCAGCACTCTTTGCATGTTAATGTCATGGCAATGTGCAGAAGATGGCAGTGGAAGTACTGGATTATTAAAAATGGAAGCCCTTTCGCATAAAGCTACAAGCTTGAACCTTGGACAAAATAGTTTTGCTTTAAACCTTTGTGGGCAGTTATTGTAGTTAATTTGTGAAATGACTGAAAACAAAATCCCAGCTGAGTACATAAATAGCTGCTGCTTCACCAAAAATGTTCCCACAGTGATCCTGTACACTACAGTATGCAAATAGTTGTCTGACAAGAAAACAACGTTTTACTGTTGATCCATTCAACCTTGAACTTTTGTGGCAAAAAACAAACATCCTGTAAGCACAAGTCTCATTTTACCAACGTTGTACAAAAATAGAATCACTGGCCATTGTGACAAATAAGCTGCTTTCCATCAGTTGCAAAACGGCACAATCTTACAAGAATCTTGTCTCGCTGACTGATTCTTACTCTGGAAAGTGGAACAAGACAATCAAAATAGAACAATGTATTTACAAATAAATATTGGATATAAATAGGAATCAAATAAAGGTGTAAACAGAGCTGTGTTATATTAGCACTTTCGGTGATACTATCTTGTGAAACTATAAAATCAAAGGTTTTCAAAGGTTCTCTCCCTCTCTCTCTCTCCCTCTCTCTCTCTCTCTCGCTCCTACCTGTATTTCATGCCCGTCCGTATGCTCTGGTCGCTGGACGAAGGCAGGTTCTGCACTGAGAGGTGGCCCAGGCTGCGCGCCACCATGGCCACGGCGCGGAACTTGGTCTTGGTGCTGGGGCTGTTGTTGGCATTGTGCCGGTTGAGTCGGTCCTCTGTGCTGCGGCCGCCTCGGTGCTGGTCGCTGCAGACAAACGACACCTGCATGGTGTGGGTGCAGGTGAGGCGCAGGGGTCCCGCTGACGAGGACGAGGTGCAGGTGGTGGTGGGGCCCTGCTGACGAGGTGCAGGTGGTGGTGGGGTCCCGCTGACGAGGACGATGTGTGTCCGCCGAAGACTTGGAGATGAGTCAGCAGCACCTGGGATGCCTCCCAACAACCGCGCTCCCTCAGAGTCCTCGATGGAATGACGAGTGTAGAGGGAGGGAGGGAGGGAGGACCGGGGGGTGAAAGAGTCTGTGGGCTGTTTGGGCTCAGTGCTGCTGCTGCTGCTTCTGCTGCTGCTCGCTGAGCGCACAGAGACTGAATGCTCTCCGTGCAACACACACACAGACACACCTCTATGCTTTCCGCTGACGGATGCGACTTGACCAATCACATCGACACGCAGCAATCACGCTGTGACACTCCGAGGGGAAGCCTCTCTCTCTCTCTCTCTCTCTCTCTTTTTCAACCCCTGTAACAACCCCACCCCCTGCCCTTGCCCCTGCCCCCCCCCCCCCCCCCCGCCCCTCCATGCAAAAAGTCTTTGTCCGTCATCAGAGATATGTAATGCACAGTAATGTTGTCATCCTGTTAGCACATGGGATAATAATAAGAGAGGAGGGAGGGGAAACGTGCCAGGGAGTTGAGTTGAGGTGTGTGTGTGTGTGTGTGTGTGTGTGTGTGTGTGTGTGTGTGTGTGTGTGTGGCGTGCGTGCGTGCGTGCGTGCGTGCGTGCATGCGTGCGTGCGTGCGTGAAAATGAACAGGGGGGCAGCAACAGCAGGGTTGCGTAGTGTAGTATTGGTGTGAGAAATCTATACGCTCAAAACGTGAGCTTGAAGATCGTCTATTTTCTATGTATTTGACTTAAGAGAGAAGGTGAGAGAGAGAGAGAGAGACTCATTCCGACGCATGGCCATTCCGACTCGCCTCATTACTAACCCTGTCCCTAAACGCACATGGAAGCTACATAGTCGGAATGGCGGTGAGTCAGAATGTCACTCTGTTCCAGAGAGGGAGAGAGAGAGAGAACGAGAGAGTGTGAGAGAGAAATGGAAGCGCCACTGCATAGCTTCTCACCTGAGATAATTTATTCATTGCAGCAGGAGCATGAAGCCTAATCTACAGTTTGTTGCACGGCCGGGTCGCTTGATGAAAACCGCTTATTTTTAGAAACCACTTCCTCGAGTGCCACTGCCATGCGAGGAAGTATAAATCTGGGTCAAGAGTCCACTGGACACAGAGAGAGAGGTTGGCACATGATTGAGTAGCAGGTAGAGACACATCTAAATGGTTTAATTCACCTTTGATTCCAATTGAACTTTTGAATTATTTCAGTCAATTAGAGTATGTATTAGAGTACGTGTTGATGTTTGACAATTAGATAACGGTATATGTGCCAATGTTGAAGTTAAGTATGGACGGAGGGCAGCATCTATCAATATGAGCTGTCTTTGGCCTGGACAGAACAGAGAGGTCTAAGTCAAAGTCAGACAATTAAGAGCACACAACCACAGTAGCTGGCATGCCCACAATGTGAACCATGTAGTCTGACTAGCATGGAAAAAACAGTGCCAGGTGAAGAGTGATGGAGGCAAGTGCTTCATAATGTTGTCAACATCAATTCCATCCCTTTCTTCCGACAGAGCAATTTTCCACTCTGCAGAAACGTACGTTTGAGGGTCATACGACATTTTGTGTCAGTGACTGACAATGTCATATATGGAGATGGCCATACAGTATAAGGTGGTGTGGCGTGTCACGAGGTGTGATGTCATGAGGTGTGAGCATAATGGAGGCGTGATGTCACGAGGCGTGACCATAATGGAGGCATGGGGTGACCCGAGTGGAATAGTAAGAGAGAGCGACACTAGCGTTGACTCCCATTGTAACAATGGAATGCGGAAGTGCTGATTCTATCTCAATGGGATAGTTCCAATGTTTGGAACTATAGCCCATAGGCACCCGCTTTGCCGCGAGATCAAAGCGCGTCGCCACTCTCTTACTATTCCACTCGGGGGGTGACTAACTAACTGACGGACGGATGGATGGACGGGAGAGGCAGGTTTGGTAATAAAGAGGAAAAGTACTTTGGACTGCTTAAAGGGATTGTGAATTGTTCTTATTTTTTTAGGTTTTCTAATCTCAATTGCACCCAAAAAACATGAACTTTTAACATTAAGTAGATTTTCTGTGATCTGGGGTTTTCTGGCTCAAACAGGTGCTCTGATTTGCCAGCAGATTGTGATGTAAGATCCTGCAAATCCCTATGTCAATGGGATTTGCCAGCAGATGTCACTGTTTTCACTGTGTTGCCTGTTTTCATTGTAGTTCAAAAGGCTTCCAAACCCCAAAGAAAACTTCAGACCACAGAAAATCCACTGAATGTTCAAAGTTCAGGTTTTTTGGGTGTAATTGAGGTCATAAAACCTAAAAGAAAAAAGAAAAAGAAAAAGAAATGAAAATAAAATAAATGTCATAAAACCTTTAATGACTAGATAACAAAGAGGCGTATGAAACTTAAGAACAATGGGAGTCTACCAACACTTCTAACGCCTGGAACGGCTGGTCCCGTGCATCACAGGAACAAGGACAAGGACACAGAAAATATCTAAACCAATATACCCTGAATGCTTCTTACTGAATACATGAAATGCCTAATTTATACTGCATACCTGCAGCTACTTTGATTGATTTTTAAAGCCACGTAAAAGTGAGCTACTCTGGGAATGATGACTGGAATTGGTTTAAAAGCCTGCTATGAAATTCTTGCAGGCTAGCAGAGATGGAGTACTTGTAGAGAGGCTGGGGAATTGGGAATTGGCTTTACTAAATTGGGACTTGAAGGGGAGAAAATGTTTTTCTTTTGTCTTGAAGGGGCATGTTTTGCACAATAACATAGTCTTTTAATTATTTCTGCCCACGATCTCTGTGATTTATACAGTACGTTTGTTTACCTCAGTCACTGATACGAAAATCTGATATTTAATTTTTAATTTTTTCTATGAACCTGTGACTTGACACCCATACTGTTATTTTGAAAGAAATTATTGCAGGCTGATTTCTGTGACAAAAATGGCCAAAATTGATTTGCAGCTGGCACCACACAACAACACATGTATAATGTTCACACCTGAAATATGTAATATTATGTGGCCTCAGGTTCTACATGAAATTGTGTAAACATCTGGAAGCCAAACATAAACATCTGGAAGCCTGTCCGAGTTGATGTTTCACAAAATAATATCTGTTTGAAATGTACACGTGACAGGAAAAAGAAAGGAGCTGAGGTGGTGGTGTTTTTTGAAATCCACACTTACTGTAAATATTTTATTAATGAATCGTCTATTCCAGATCGCCGATCTGGTGAAATATATACTGTATTGCCTGGGCATACAGTGTGGGCTGGGCTGTACAAACGTTACACTTGTATTCGCCCTCCAAATGCTCTTCCAAGTGCTATAAAAAAGATTGGACAAACACAGCATTTTCTGTGATCACGTTGATTCAGAATCATTTCAACATTTTCTATTTGCTATTGCAGCCCTCAAGCAACTTTTACGGAGGCATGCAACAGCCTGAATTTCACTCAGTTAATTACAGAGCCGCCCTACACAACCAAACTTTAAAAAACATGCCACTTCCATTGACGTGATATTGACAAATACACCAACATAAATTATACGCTTTGATGTTGGAAAATTGTCTCTCGATGATGGTCTTTGATCATCACTGCACTCTATCCATGCGGCAGTTCTGCTGTAATGGTCCCATTACTGGGACAGCTGGTTATTATACTCCACACTCTCAACCTGTTCTGGATCACGTCCCACATGAACATCTCAAAACTTGGCTGCCATGTTAAGTGGTCAGATGGGTGGACTGTGTGTATTTTCAGATAATGTTAATTTGTGTTCTGGCTTGGATCAGTGGAACTAACATAATTAAGTTCCTATTTATTGGTATCACAAGTGGTAAAGAAAACTACTGTACATATTGGCCTACTTAGAATTATTAGCACTGAGCACCAAAGCAGCTTCTTTTGTTGTATTACTTTTTCTTTAATCCCACAATCCAACTCTTTTTTTTTTAACCTACTGTTGTTGTTGTTGTCTAATGTACCCTCTGCCAACCTGGGGAGTGCAACAGACTGACCTCATTCAATGCATGAGGAAGGAACACGTTATTCCAACCAGTTCCTTTCCCCTCCATCAGGCGCCCCGGCTGGCCAGGGGGAGGCAGTATAGAGACCAGGATTACTGCATGCTTTTTGTGAGGGTACCTACCCTATCAACTTTACTTGCATTACTGCATGGTAACAAGGAATATTTCACAGCAGCAGACAACATTCAAAGTCAAAGTCAAAGTCCCACGATTAGTCACACAAGTTACCGCAGTGAACTTTGTTCTCCGCATTTGACCCATCTCTTGGAGCGGTGAGCCGCAGCGTGCGCCACGCTCAGGAATCATTCGTTGATTTGACCCCCAATCCAACCCATTGATGCTGAGTGCCAAGCAGGGAGGCATTGGGTCCCATTTTTACAGTCTTTGGTATGACCCGGCCAGGGATAGAACTCCTGACCTTCCGGTTTCAGGGCGGACACTCTAACCACAAGGCCACTGGCACTGTCTGCTCAATTGTTCTATGTCCACACTCATGAGATAATGTGGTACTGGAGTCTCAACTAGAGATAAATGTTTTTAAGTAATGTTTTTATATATGATGTATTCTATGTAGATGGTGTGTATATATAAGTATATTTTGTATACTCTGTCACAATTCTGGCTCCTCAGGAGTAATGGGACTCACCTGTGTTTTGTGGGGGTGGCACATAACGGGGTGAGGGACTCAATCTGAGGTAACTGGATAAAAGTGATGAAATGTATGCATCTGTATACTGACCTGACGAAGATCTGACAAGATTGAAACGTTGTCTATTCAATAAAGTAATTCTTTACCAAAAGAATGGTGTGTGGGCCCTACCTCCTTCCATAATTGCCTTATTGGCCCTGCACCCACTGTCGAGGTGCGTGTAAATAGGTATGCTCTGAAACTGTCTGGTCGATGCACATGCAGCAGACAAAATCAATAACAATATTTGTCCTATCCATGTACTGTATGATTTCCTGACAGAGTGCTGTACGGTACCGTAACACAGTTACAGTACATGCAGTATATTACCTATCCACATACAGAGCTTGTGTCAAAATGGTTCAAATGGAGTACTGTGTTAGTTGGACACAGTGGATATCCATACAGCTGTGTGAACGGCCTGTGTGTACTTTACTCTAGATAGCAATTATTCTCTCTCTGTCTCTCTCTCTCTCTCTCTCTCTCTTGCACACGTACACGTGCACGCACACACACAAACACACAGTATAGCCTACATGGCTATATATACTGTAATGACATGTCCAAAACAGGGACACCTGGTCGACAGTGGTTATTCACCCACTTTCAATATACAGTAATCTTCAAAATTGTATTTGTAATTGGTCCTCACTAACGCTCATTATGGGATGGCGCCATTTCTGTTCCTCTGCGTCTCGTTGTTCAGGAAGCTGCCTACCAGATGCAAATAGAAACTACAGTATTTCTGTTCCTGGAAAGTTAGCATGCTGAAATAGGAACCTGTTATTCATGCATTCATTCAAATAAAAACTCCTCTGAGACACAGCGAGATTAGACAGGAATGATAATGGTACCATCTTACAATGAGCATAAATGAGGACCAATTATATGAAGATAGGTTGAAAATGTGTGATTTACAGTAACAACAGCATAGTAATTGTGTGTGTGTGTGTGTGTGTGTGTGTGTGTGTGTGGCCGACCAGCCGCACATACATTACAGCAAACTGTCCACTTAGAGGCCCATTTAGCCAGCCATAATTGCGCCGCCAATCAAGCGCTTGCGGAAACTTGACCCTGCTCACATGCACACGTGCACTCTCTCAGGCACACACATACAGACAGCACAGAGCTTCTGTTTGACATTGAGGTGTGTGGAATGGGAGCAGGTGCCAAGGGGGTGTGTGTGTGTGTGTGTGTGTGTGTGTGTGTGTGTGTGTGTGTGGGGACTGTGGAACAGCTGCCAGGTTCAGAGAAGGGATGGATGCAGCTCTGGACCAACGTTTCTCTACCAGTGGGTTGGGACATAAAGGTGGGCCTTGAGCCCTCGACATGTTGTGTCATTTAATAAGTTGTATGTTTGCTCCTGACTTTGGGGTCAATGCAAGCTTTTTGGCAGAAGCCAGGCAGTATCAAATTGTCATTCATGCGAACCATGTCATATATTTGGGTCTCAAGACAAAATATGGATACATTCATTCTGTCATTACTTGTGTAGGAGCTAGCATGCACTGGCTTCTTAAAGGCTGCTTGAACGCCTACATTCCACAATACTAGACAGAAGCTGTAGCATAAAGACATGGAGAATATTAGAGAGAACAATATTATGTATTATCATTGGACCACTGTGCGCTCTCTCTCTCTCTCTCTCTCTCTCTCTCTCTCTCTCTCTCTCTCTCTCTCTCTCTCTCTCCCTCTCCCAGCTGATATTTGCATACAGAAAAGGCTACAGGACGTCATCTACCCTTTACTATATAGATAAAGGCCAAGGAAGACAGACACCAGTATGAAACAACTTCTGATAAAGACTGAGCAGCAGGCCAATTCTGCACTTGAAAGATTTCTCACTGACAGTTTGGGCTAGGGAGCAGCTTTTGGATGTCTGTGAATCCCAGATGAGCGTCTCCTTTTCGCCTCACGTCACTTCAAAACACTGGTGTGAGATTTCATCTGATAAGCCCATGGCTCACCACATTGATATTCAACCCATGAAAGAACTTCAACCACTGTCCGGTAAGCCAGGAGCCTCATCCCCACATCCCTCTCGGATGTAGGGTTGCAACATTCTGGTACATTTCCAGAAATCTTCCACGGAAGTAAATTTAGAAAATGATGTTCAATTTCTATGAAATAATGTAATAGTCGAATGGAAACTTCATGTCCAAAACTTGTAACTTTTTAGGATTGAAATTAAAAAGTAGCTAAATTAGCTTGTAGATTGGCTACAATTTAGGCATTTGTCAGACGCTCTTAATCCAGAGTGATTTGTGTATGAAGTAAGCAAGAACAACACAAGGCAATGCATCAAATTAATAGAAATAGTCATCAAGAATCATAAGCAAGCTAAGAACCTAATATCTGTCTAACAGTAGATTAATAGATTATCTGTACAGTGAAGCTATGAATATACAGTAGACTATATAAAGTGCTACATCTACATAAAATGCTAAATTATAAATAAAATAAAATGCTAAATTATAAATGTAAATTACATAAGTTTAGCCTTTGCATACGCCTGTAAGGTTATCGAGGCGAGTGCTACGGCAAGTGCCAAGGGCCAAGATGGAGTCTGAAGAGGTGAGTTTTCAGACTACTGGGGAAGATTAGGACTGGAGTGACGAGTGAGTCTGCAGTTCTGATTGCAATGGGAAGTTCATTCAATAGTTTTGGAGCCAGAAGGGAGAAGAGTCTCTGGAGCGTTGTCCCCAGACTTTGAAGATATGGTAGTGGCAAACCTTTGGTTGCTTTGAAGGCCATGCAGAATCGGGAGCCAATGGAGGGAGCGGAGAAGGGGGCTATTTTGCTACTTTTGTGTTACACTGTAGTATGAAGAAGTAGGTCATTAACTTAATAATGTTAAAATATGGAGATGAGATGTTTCTGCCCGATAGCATTAATAATGCTACATTAAGGATTAAAAGGATTACTGATTCTGGTGACCCCAAAGGCTTTCCTTTGTGAGTTTATCTGTGGAACAGGCTGAAATTCTCCTTCCTTGGGATTCATGTTAAAGAGAGAGCTGATAGCCTAGTAGTTAGGCCTACATACGGAAAAGCCCTTTATTATATAAATGAAGGCCATGGAGAAAATACAACGATATGAGACTTCCCGGGCACGATGTTTCCAAGGCCAGCCCGCCGGCCTCTCTCTACCCTAACGTTAAAATGCCAGAGTAGCATAGCGTGCTCGTGATTTGTCAGCAGGCTCACTGCCAAATGCTACCAGTTACTGAAGCGTTTCTCCACCCTGTTAAATTAATGATGATCATTGTGAATGCAGAGCTCTTGGAAAGGCACTAGAGATCATGCACCAGTGTAGAAGTTGCGAACCAGTATGCCCGGACATCTTTCTATAGTACATTTATCTCTATGTCTGTCTGACCAAGTCATTCTTAAGAAACTGCTATCATTTAAATACCTTGATTAATTATAGACACACCACAGTCTCTCTCTATCTCTCTCTCGCACGCACGCACACGCACACGCACACGCACACACACACACACACACACACACACACACACACACACACACACACACACACACACACACACACACACACACACACACACACACACACACACACACACACACCTGTATACACATTTCATACACAATTCTGTCATATTATGAAAAGCCAGCATTTGCAGTATTGCCTTCGACAAGACAAGACTATAGCAATGACCATGCTAATATTGTGTTGCATAACCCTGTCCTTCTGTGTGTTGTATTTCAGAATGAGTTGTAATCAGGTGTACGGAATGCATTCCTGATGACATGAAACAATGCGTATTAATTTAGGCTATTATATGAAGTCATCATTTCATGATGTATCTCAACCCCCTTTTCCTCTAACATCTGAACTTGTTTTAGATAGGTACTTACAGTACAGTAGGCTATTACAGTATGCTGTGGCATATTGTCACTTGGTGTACCCTATTCAGGATCAATGGTTACTGCACAAAACCATCTCAGAGAATGTTTTGTTCTCAAGACAGTATCAGTTGCTCATCTAAGGTGTGGCGTCTCTCTGTCAATGTCATAGCGCTAGCCTACGATGCACAACTCGTAATGTTTGCAACTTTTTTTTAACTCTGAGAGTGTACAAATTTACCCTTCAAATTGACCCCCACGTTGACCATTCCGGGTCACAGCGCTACAATGCAGAACTCGTACGAGTATGTGTTAATTTGTCCATGTGGTTACATTTGTAGTGTACACTCTTAGAGTTAAATTAAGGAGGATTTTTACAGAGCAGTGTGGATGGCACAGTCAATATTGGACCTGGCTCTTGTGTAAATGTTAAACTCTCTGTCAAGATGCCAAAGCTATAAGGGCATCATCCACAGAGACTCGTGTTGTTTAGACATAAATCAGTCCAATTTCTGCACATGTTCCCATTTTAACAGGCACATTCTCTCTCTCTCTCTCTCTCTCTCTCTCTCTCTCTCTCTCTCTCTCTCTCTCTCTCTCACACATGCATGCACGCACGCACACACGCATGCATGCACAAATGTGGGAGGGGTTAATAATATGGTACTCTCACAGACTCTGGGCCAGAAATAGCTCTTCCCCTAAAGGGGCCGTGGACATCGGGGACAAACAATGACACCCATGCCTCATACCCCTCCTCTTCATTGGATTTCCTGGGAGGAAGAACAGCTCCATTTATCCTAGCAAGTCCGCAGGGGGAATTCTTACCCCGCACACAAACACAGAGTGTTTGTTCCCCCATTTTATTGATTAGCCCTGGGCAGCATCAGAGTAGCATAAAGGACTTGCATGGTTGCATGGGTTCCTTTTAGTCCATGTCTCCTTGAAGCCCGGTTTATACTTAATCGTATGACAATAGCTGAACTACAAGCCCACAACCTGTCGCTACAGGACGTGTTGTGGACTGATAGATCTGCTATTTTCGATGCCCGACGCTGTCATACGACGGAGTACAAATTAAGCATAAGCCGTTAAAAGTAAAGCACACCTTGAGGGGCCCATCTGTGTCATTGAAGAGAGCTGTGTGTGCTGGAGCCCACCAGGGGGAGGAGTCCCCCGAGGACATTGAAAAGTAGTTTTCCCAGAATGTTTATCTTGGTTTACTCTTCCACTGTCTGCAGTCAAATGCTACAGGGCAGATAGAAAATATCCAACAGTACAGTACAATAACAGGACCAGAAACTGCATCAGATTACCTCTACTAGCGACCTATAGTGGAAACCTTTTCATCATTGGCTGCCTCTAAGCCAACGGGAGACTTACCCAAAAAAAAACAAAAAACATACAGTAGTCTGAACGGCATAAAACAATGCCGCAACGTGAAGCCATGAGACAAACTGATTATAGATGTTCATAAACTAGAGCTTGCTGCAGCTGGCGATTATGACTGAGTCATAACAAATTATTAAAATAAATCTTTAATTTATATTTTTTACAGTAGGCAATTATTTTTGCTCAGCACACATAACTCTGTTGTCACCACAGTTGTACCCTACCCCGTACCTGCCAGTGACATCATTTCATAGCCTACTGTAGTGTCTCTCTCCTGTTCAACATGTACGACAATACCAACACCCAGCAATGACATTAACAACATGCTAGTGCAACCTTCTCCACGTTCACAAACACTCCCGGTCCAGAAAGCCGGTTTCCCCTCATACTGTACATGCAACCACTTTCTTTAATATTAATGAAATGACAGTTGGGAATAAGAACCCTTAAAGAAAGATCCAAGCTTTATTTCCTGGCTATTTCAGGCATGAGGGAAATAATGTGGAAATGCTTTTGATTTTCTTAGTTTTCTTGATTGGTTATGTAAGAGTGATGTCTAAAAGAAGATCCCTTTCAATTCAATGTGGAATATTTTCAAAGGGACAAAGGGAGCCACTTGATTAAAGAGGAAGTAGAGCATAAAATACCACAAAGAGAAAAGAGAAAACGGGATATAATATAATAGTACACATTCAAGTCTTGTAAGAGCTACTTACGCTTACATGACCATCTCAGAGTTAAATGAACACACAGTATGTTTTAGAAAAACATACTGTACGGGAGCCCCAAAAACACAAAATAAATTGAAAAAGTTAAATGTTATGTTATAGGTCCTTTAAAGTGTAGTAATTCTATCGCATGATGAAACACTGGGTTAAGTTAAATAAACTAAAACTGACGCTTCTACAAATTTGTCATAAAACACTAATTTTTTTTTTCTGCTTTGCAACTTCATTTTGGAAATTGGGTGGCAATTGTACCTTGAAAGTCTACTTAAGGGCAGTCCATACTCTCTCCGACCACTGAACTTTTCGTCGGAAAGCTCCGGTACAACTACAACATGACGTCACTTGCAGCTTCTGAAACGCATTTCTCCGAATTTTTGTTCTGAAAGCTGCACTCCCAGATGTTGTGACTCTCCGAACTCTACTTCGGAGAAAAAAAAAAAGTCTGATCTTTCCGACGAAAATTTCGGTGGTCGGAGACAGTATGGACTATGGACTGCCCTTTAGTAACACATGTTTTATGATTTTTAAGTAACACATTTTCCCAGATAATTAACAGCAATTCAAAAACACTATTAAAACAAGTAGTAGTAGTAAAAAAAGTAGTAATAGCACGTTTGTTGATTAAATGGCTCAATGGAGAGTGCACCAGTTTTGCTATATTTGCTATATTATCTGAAAGGTTTTGAAGATGACCATTTACATCCAGATAGTGCCATCTGCTGGACCAGAGGAACACTGCAGAGAGCTACTGTACAAGATAATACAAATCTATCTATTACCAATACTGCACCAAATAAGCGTTAGATAATCATAATCATCATTGATGTAGGTTGTTTAGGCTAACTGGCTGTAGGTCCTCTCTCTGCCTGTATTAAAAGACCAAATTGTTGGCTGTTCACATTATGCGGGTCTCAGTTCTACACGTATAGCATGTGTGTTGCAGCTGAACAGCACCATAACATCTGGAGAATGAATTAACACAACCGTCCAGACTTTACTGGGAGGTACTGTAGAGTATCTTGAGGACTTAGTTTCACACCTTTTCCATGTGTTTTAATGAGATCCCTTGTTCCTTATCCCTATTTCATTATGTCATGTCCTTGTGGAGAGAGAGGGCACATTACATTATTAAATCATTTAGCGAGGTGCTGAGTGACCGTAAAATTATACCTGAAAAAGAAAATGTCACACACAACTGTGTCTGTATAAGCAATAATGTTTCAGCACAAGAGGCCCTCACCAGTGTGTCTGAACGCTGAGTGGAGTTGTGTTGGTGACAGGTACTGTATAGCCCAGACGTTTTATTTGAGGTACTGTATAACCAGTGGTGTAAAGCAGTGGTTCCCAAAGTGGGGTCCGGGGACCCCCAGGGGTCCTTGAGGGAGTACCAGGGGGTCCCCAGCTAAATGATAGTTAGGAACAAAATGGACCCTTATGGGTCTGTAACTCTGAGAGTGTACGGATGGAACCAAATGGACCTGTTAGGGTCCATTTGGTTCCATTCATACACTCTCAGAGTTACATTAGCATTCATTTTACAATATAAATTTGGGTCCCAGATATTATAAATTATATTGAATGGGGGTCTGTAGACTAATGCATATCAAACTGGGGGTCCTTGAAATTAAACTGGTTGAGAATCACTGCTAGAGCCGTAAAAACCTTCGCTAATGGGTGTCCCTGGCATGTCTTTTCATGTAGGGGTCCTTGACATGAACAAGTTTGGGAACCACTGGTGTAAAGTAACTAAGTGCATTTACTTAAGTACTGTACTTAAGTACAAATTAGAGGCATTTGTATTCACTTGAGTATTTCCAATACTTACTTACTTCTACTCCACTACATCTCAGAGGCAAATATTGTACTTTTACTCCACTATATGTGTTCGGCTGAGTATGAATCTCAGCGTTGGGTTCCTATTAATAAAATGTGCACTGCATCATCTGCCAATAATTCTCAGTACAAAACCGTCACTGGACCTGTGGCCCCAGAGCAGGCCCTGACTTACTGAGTTGACAGGACAAAGAGGTGTGAAATAGGACACCAGCCATAAAATAGGGGGAAGCCACCAGCTTTCTCTCAAAACAGGCTGACACAGCGGGGGTCCTGATAAGGGCACATCTTCACTGTCTCCACATAACCACACAGCACATGAAGGCATGTGCTGGATTCACTTCCTGGTTCCACAGCCCAAGGCTTCCTGGAGGTGACCAAGGACTGTCTAAAGAGGACGGGACGCGAAGACCGTAAGGGCGCCGCCATGTTGCTCACATGGTGCTCCATGGAAGGAAAGAAACATGCGCAGTTGAGACCAAGGAAGCTGAACGAGGAAGTGTTGGCTGCATATAGCCCATTGCGCATGTTTCTTTCCTTCCATGGAGCACCATGTGAGCAACATGGCGGCGCCCTTACGGTCTTCGCGTCCCATCCTCTTTAGACAGTCCTTGGAGGTGACAAACAACCAGCACATGGGGAAAGCTTAAGCTGACCAATGGCTGAGGGGCTGGCACAAACAGCCAATCGCAGGAATGCTCAGAGTAGAACAGAGGTTTTATATGAGTGAGCATGGGTCCTCTTGAATCAGATTCAAAGCAACTAAGATGGATCCACAACCTCGTGTACATGCACAATGAACCAGCTGTGTATTACACTGCACAGCGACCAAACGCAACCTCACATTGACCAATGGTATGCATTCATGCTATCAAGTATCAATAAATGCTATCTATGTGTTGTGCTGTAAACCTGTAAAACTGACAAATGTGTATGTATATTCTGTCTCATCATTCAGGTTTTTTACCTAATCAAAGGCCTGAACAAGGGCTAATAACTAACCCAATCTAAAAGAGCTAAGCTCATTGTGTTAAATGTATGTTTATGAAATCATAATAAAAGTACTATATAAAGACAAGGAGTTATGTTATTTTAGATTGCGAATGGCCGGAGATTTGAGTAAACACGTTGACCCTATGTGAGGTTGTTCCCTTTCAGAGGGTTAGGAAGCACGATATGTTATCAATTAGCAAAGAAATCGTAGCAAGCTATAAATCTGAACAATATGGATTTGAAAACTTTAGTTACTATATACTTTGTAGATTTTGATTATTATTAACTACTTTCGGCCATTTGAAAATATGCAAAGCTGAGGTCGCTCCCTCAGGGCGTCTTACTGGTATATTAAAAGTGTGTGTGTGTGTGTGTGTGTGTGTGTGTGTGTGTGTGTGTGTGTGTGTGTGTGTGTGTGTGTGTGTCTGTGCCTGTGACATTCATTATCGTGCTCACTTTATGTGAGGGTAGGGTGTAACTGTAAGGGTAAAGAAGGGTGTATTAGGTAAGGCTCTGTCTCTGTCTTTATCATCTGTGCTTTATGAGGTTCTAAAAAATTAAATAACTAGCCTGACATTAGAGGCGGAGATAAATATATAATATATATAATAATGAGAGAGAGAGAGAGAGAGAGAGAGAGAGAACTGTTAGAGAGATTATATTACCTGCATGGTCCGACTCCAACACTTTCTCACACATGTGCACACACACACGTACACTCCCTCTCTTATTATTATTATCCCATGTGCTAAGAGGATGACAGCATTACTTATCTCTGTGAAGCCTCTGAATGTCTTGATGACACACACGCACATGCACACACACACACGCACACGCTGCACACAGACACAGGCACGCACACACACACGCACGCGCGCACAGGCACACACACACACACAAGCGCGCGCACAAGGCACACACACACAGCAACACACAGCTCGCCCCAGCTAGGGTCCGCAGCCCTATAGCTGGCCCCCGTAATGGGTCTGTTTTTTTATGTCACAGAATTCCACAGATGATCAGGCCTATGTCAAAATGCCAAGTGTAAACCCCTGCATGTTGACCAGGACATAAATATTGACAAAGTAGTTGTTTTGTCGGTGCATGTATTTTTCAGCCATTGGTCCTTCGTCAACATAAAGGAGAGGAGGATGGCATTTTGAAACGACATTCATCTGTGCATAGCTCATTCACATTTTGTTTGCTTTATTATTTTACTGTTTAAGCAGAGTTCTATATGGAGGATAATGGAACAAATACAAGGACCTCATCAAACTACAGCAACAGCATTGATTATTGGGCTGAACAGAGACGACAATGTGGTGATTTATGTGTGTGTGTGTGTGTGTGTGTGTGTGTGTGTGTGTGTGTGTGTGTGTGTGTGTGTGTGTGTGTGTGTGTGTGTGTGTGTGTGCGTACAGTACACACACACACACAGGTGCGCACAATGTTACATTGATTAAATACCGGTAGTTATTCTACTTTCATTTTAATGTTTAGAGTTTAACACATTTAGACCTGAGGACGCATCTGTGTCACCTTAGCTTTTAACCACTATTTGAAACTTTAGCTGTTGAAAAATAGCAGATCTACAAGCTCATAGTGCGGCACTCAGTACCCCGCTACAAGCATGTAGATCTGCTATTTTTGAAAAAAAGACTGCAATCAGGAAACTATACAATCAAAACTCAATTGAATTTGTCAACATAGCTTCATTGTCATTCCGTGATGGAATAGAATTCAATGATTGTTCATCATTGAATTCTGTGTATGCTTTATGTCTATATCATACAGAGAAACACTGTTGTTTTGTGCAACGCAACGCAACGCAGCTCAGCGCAACGCAACGCAACGCAACGCAGCGCAATCTTTTAAATTTCAAATAGCCGATCCACAAGCACACAAGGGGCCTATGTAGATCGGCTAGTTGAACAATTTCAAAATAGTACAAAATGACAACGAAGTTTAGAGATAAGGGGAAAGGCAAGTCTGTCGCTGTCCATCAGTGTTGGTGCTGAACTATTCACTGATCGATGCATGTACTGTACACTGACATGCTGTCATTGCTTTGTCCAGTGTATCGCAACTGCGGCTAAACTGCTTGCTGGGCTCAGTTAGTGTCAGTATTTGCTTATATATCAGCTATCACCTATTTACAGTCGTGAATTTGAAGATCAGATGGACCCCTCGAGAGCGCTTGTGTGTGCAAAAGTACACCAGCGCCTTCATTTTCTCCGTACGCTTTGTCCTCACCTGTTTTTCTATCGTAGAACAGCGGAGCAGCATTGTTTGACCAGCTGAGAGGCTGTCACAGGCATCTAAACATATGTTTTCACTCCTAAAATGTATAAAACTAATAATAGCCTACATGTGAAATAAAAATATTTTGTAAAGGCATGTCATATGAAATTGGTAGGATATTACCAAGTGTGCAAGCTTTAAAACAATGCTTTAAGCCATTTAAATAGTGTTTCGCATGAGCGCATACCGGTAGCCCCCCCCCCCCCCCCCCCTCCTAACTTCATTCCATGACTGGATCGAGAGGCATTTGCAGTGCTGCAGCTTTAGATTTTCTTTTCGCCGATAAGTAAGCCTGGGACCGAGGCTATGCAGCTATAGTCAAGTCTACCCACCAACGGCAACTGCAATCTACAGCCATGTCTTTCTCGCGTTACGTCTCGTCCTTTTAATTAAGGATAAACCCGACGTGCTTGAATGCCAATAAATGTGACATGCCGACAGTGTCGAGGCAACGCAAAGTGGGGACCGCTTCTTTTTTTTGTCATATGGAAAATCACGGGGTGCCAACTTCACTTCCTGACCTAAACTTTAGGCTGCGGAGGCAATCTAATATACAGTGAGTAATGTCATAAACGTGCATGCAGGTCAGTGACAGAGACAGACAGAACAGGAGCGGAGGAAAACAGCATTTGTCACGGGCTGTGCCACGCGTGTCCAAACTCATTCCAATGACGTCATGAGCAATGTTATTTAATTAATGCTTAACATAATCACAGGTTCAGGTTTTCTTTCACTAATCTTGTTGTATATTAAATTAATAAACATTTTAATAATTGCATATACAACTAACACACAGTGACAGTTGCTTGCAAGTTGCATGTGCGTGCGTGCGTCTGTGTGTGTGTGTATGAGAGGGGGGTGAGGCGGTCAGAAAGGCAAGGAAGGCTTGACTTGATATGGTTTCCAAGGTCGTACTGCAGTTGTTCATGTCGCAAAAACGAGGGCGAGGCTTGATTTCATAGTGCGTGCCAGATAGATTTCAGCCGTCACATTTATTAACGTCAGAACGAAATTAAGGAAGGATCAGTTGTTTGCGATCACTTTATAAATGCTGTGGCGACGTGGGTGTACTACACTCGAATTTGAGGCATATTTTACACTCAATTGATAAATGAGGGCCTTAGATTATCCAAAATGGCAGGGAAGATCATGGGTATGTCTACACCTCCGATCACCCCCCTGGTCATCTTTGAGCAGACCACCATTTGACAGGTTAAGAAAATTGTGTCTGACCCCTCCCGTGTACTATACCCTGAGTATCGGCTAATGCCATCAATGCCACAAAATAAAGAAACCTTGAACCTTGAACCTATATGTGAATTGTGAATACAATAAAACACACATTGGTCCATGACCCAAACATGGGCCCCGGCCCACTGTTTGGGAAACACCAACTGCTTCATAACACTTGAAATAGCTCCAGATGAATGGGACCAGCTGTAGCACGTCTTGTTGTCGATTACCATATCACTATGCAGCTGATGACAGTGTTGTGGCATATAAATGACACTCACTGTTGATGAGAGAAAGTAATTATAGCCTGGGAGCGGGGAGACATTTTTACTGGACAGCCAACAGACCACTTAAAGGCCGACTAAGTCAGCTGTGTCTTCAAACAATAGTGTTTTAGTAATTCAATAGCTTGCATGATCCGCTGCATGTGCGCGGGCGATCCCTCACGGTAGAAAGGGCCATGCTCAGACGGCGGGTCATAAAAGATAAAGTACAGATGGATATTCTACACTGCGTTGTGGTCAAAACAGCAGCTGGCCTTGACCAATGGTGCATGGATGACTTATTATGGTGACCTTGGGCAGCGGTGTGCTGCATGCGCAGTGCACCAGTAGCCTTCTTTAGTTTTTCATGGGTAATGTGCGATAACTGTCATGGATAATGTGCTTTCATAATGATTTTAACATTGAAACACTTCATGTCCACTGACAGTCATCTCTGTTAATAGATAGATAGACCTTTGTTGACACCGAAGGGGACATTTAGTTGTCATAACAGCCGTTTTTACACATGAGTCCAGTGACCACTTTTCCATTGCATCTTATGAGCGGTGGGGTTCATGTGGTGCCGGCCTGCGCGCACATACAGTATACTGGATATTATCCGTGTGACATTGTCAGGGATCTATGTAGCAGAGTGTCTCAGAGCCTCTGCCTGATGGCCTCAAAAGTCTAATATCTCCCCCGGTCCATAGGGATATCCCTTTGGTCTTATGGTTAAGATGCTGGACTTTCACGCAGGAGACCCGAGTTTGAATCCCGGGCGTTACATTGGTACTGTGACCCGGATCGGGTTTCCCCGTGGGAGGAGGTCAAAAGGGGGGTGAGTGTAGCAGAGTGGCTCAGAGCCTCTGCCTGGTGGTGGCCTCAAAAGTCTAATATCTCCCCAAGTCCATAGGGATACAGTTTCATGAGTCATGTGACAATGACCATCAAACCAAGGAAGCTATGAGAGGGAATGGAAATGGTCACGTGACTGGGCTGCACCATGACACTTTCATGGGAGCCAACCGGAGCCAACTCACACCGGAAGTTCAATGAATACATGGCAGTGAATGGAGCCGGCTGGACCAGCTCATAACAAACATTATTTATGAACAATTGAGACCGTTGTCATATAATCGGTTCAGGAATATAAAAGAAGATATATCACAGGTTGTTTTCTAATCACTTGCTTTTCGATATGCACAGAGTGCACAGTATATAATATTATTTGAGGATCTACATAGCAGCAGGTATCGTTTCTGGCTCGGAGGTATCGCGAGATTTGACTGATAGACAGGAAACGGCAGGAAGTCTCGCAATACTTGGTACGTTCAGAAAGGTGCTTTGTGCTCTTTAGATACCTCTATAAAATTACACAATGTACACATCGAAAAGCAACACATGCAGACAATAATGTGTTACATATCTTATGTTATTTTCCGGAAGCAATTACTTTACAATAGGTCTCAGTTCTTCAGAAATAGTATTTGTTCATGAGTTTGTCACTAAGCTATCATTGACTCCAGTGCATTCTGCCGAACTTCCGGGTGTAGTTTGGCTCCTATGAAAGCATCCATGAAAGTGTCATGGCACAGCCCAGTCATGTGACCATGTCCTTTCCTTCTCAAAGCTTCCTTGCATCAAAAGTTGTACAAACTCTATTTCCCCCCACAGCTTCCTCAAGTCCTTAAGGCTGCACCCACTGACACAGCCCTGGGTAGGCAACCCAACCTGGGGACGATATGCACTCTGGGGAGCTCCGTTTTCTTGCTCATGGTGTGGAAGCGCAGTAGAGTTGACTTTGTGCTGAATAAAAATGATGATGTCACCTTGTTGCTGCATAATAATTAGCATTCTGTGACACAAACAAGTTTGAAAATATAGTTTCTTCGGCCAAATTAATGGCACAAAAACAAATGCCCCCAGCGTACAAGGACCTTTAGAGTGGTAGGACATAGTGGTAATAATAATAATTATTAATTAATTCATCATTCATAACTGACCACTTAAAAGCTGACTGTAGCCTACAGTATATTATTCTTTGATCTGACTCCCTGCTGGAAAACAAGGATGTGTGCACGGCACGTGTGCCAAAATAAAGATGGTGGGACAGATGGAGTGACTGGGCAGACTAATGAGGCTGCATCCGAGCCGTGCCAAACACATGATGATTCTTGATGCAGGGCAAAAGAGGACAAACACTCTTTCATGTGTATTCTCGTCAAAAAACAGCATATGTTAGCAACCAGACAATGGAGAATAGCAGACATTTACTGTATATATGTACTGTAAATGTCTGCTATTCTCTGCTATTCTGCTATTCATTCATTCATTCATTCATCCATTCATCCATTCGTAAAGAGCATTTACACTATATTATAGTGTAAATGCTCTTCATGAATGAATGATGTGTTCGGAAACAATAATCTCTCTCTTAACTTAAGATATTAATATGGTCTCCTCCGAACAATAATGTCACAATATGCCAATCATTTGGTGGAGCTCATGTATAAGGCCAGGCTTACATCAATCAAGTCTGTGGAACTTTCAACGCGGGCATAAATAGGATTTATTGTATGAGTTGGTGTCATACTGTAGACGCCACGTGGAATAAAATACTTTTTGAGCCTACAGTCACGATGTTGGGCACGCACGCACGCACGAGCACACACACACACACACACACACACACACACACACACACACACACACACACACACACTGCATTGAAAACTGTTATCACATGCCATCTTAAGCTGACTCGGGTCACCTCTGCATTACTCTGTTGTGCGGACAGGTATTGCATTTGATCCCCGAGGTATACTTGGGAGTTACATGATACTAAGGTTACTGCTCCTCAGGCTAAACACTTGCCATCTTTGATGTTGAGAGGTCAATCCTTCCTATAACCGACTGTACATGTCAGCCTAGTTATTCTTAGATGACATGTACTGTATATAAGACTATGCAGTCGCATGACTCAGCGTCGCCAGGAATCTCTGCCATGGAGCTCTTTAATGTACCACAGGGAGATCGTGTTTTAGAAGTGGGCCATCAGTTCTCACAAAGCTACTCCCCCTCCCCCGACTCAAGCCATTTGCTGCTGGGGCCACCATCACCGTGAACCTCCAGCACTGGGCCCGTGATGTCCTCAGTGCGGGTCACATCACAACGTCTTACCTGTACCGCATGCCAGTGGCGTAGGACACGCACTCCCTCAGCGACACATGGTTCATCTTGAGGAAGTCCTCCAGGTTCTTGAGCTGCGCCGCGGAGCGCACTTCCCGCAGCCTCTGGAACTCGGCCAGCTGGTTACTGCGCCGCCGCTTCTCCTCCTGCTCCAGAGCCTGCTCCGACAGGAAGCAGCTCAGGCCACTGCGCACGCTCTCGCTCATGGAAGACAGGGACAGCATCTTTCCCCCGGAGCCGCCGGTGCCGCCGCCACCGCTGCTGACGCTGCTGCTTCGCCGCATGGGCCCGCCGTCTCGGGCCCCGGGCGGGCCCCCTCCGCCACCCCCGCCTCCGGGCTTGGGCATCTGGTGGTTGTCAACAGGATGTGATGCACTCATTTGGCGGCTGAGGCGGCGTCCCGCATGGCCGATTCGCACCTCGGACACGCTGTTTTGGTGTGTCGCAAACATGCCTCGGGGGGTTCGTGTCAAGTGCAGCCGGGGCCCACGGGTCAAGCAGGTGCCACAGGGTGTGTGGAGGTGGAGGTGGTGTGGGTCAAACAAGGGGTCGTCAAAGATGCACAAATAAGACGCACAGAAAAACTGACTGAACGGGAGCTGGTGCCGCACCACTGGTATTATACAGCCTGAGGGGAGTGGGACAGAGCCACAGGGCTTTAAATAGCACCTGTTCCATGTGGGAGGGGGGTCGGGTTGGTTGGCCAACAGGACAATCCTGCCCCCCCATCATCAGCCCCATGCATCGCGGCCTGTAGTGTAATCAGAGCCACCACCGACCATCCCCCACAACCACTGCTTCGTCCACATCTATTATTTGAACACAAGCACAATGGCTCCTTGAAAAAAAGAAAACTTTATGGGTGAATTTTCAAGTCGGTGAAGGTGTCAAGGTGTCCCCTGCTGTGAGATTGCTGTGCACACACACACACAGTACCTTGGCAGTGTTCGTGATATTGTGGCATGCAGGAGGCATGATAAAATGTGGGCAGAGATAACTCTCTGTACCACCTTGGATTGCTGTTGAGATGAGTGATTATTTCTCCAGAACTGGCTGTCTCCCAATCTGCTAAAGCTGGCCTGCAATGTTGGGGTCTTTAAGTAGTATCATGTATAATAAATACACTAATAATTTTGTTTGCTGGACTGTATTGTCTATGTCTGTCTATTTGCTGTGACGTATTTCATACAGAGTGATCGTTGATCAATTTAACACATTGCATGTTTATATTTTATTCAGAAAAATCTACAGTTGTAATAAGTATGAATTTCGAAACAAGCTAACCAGAGCTCACATTCAAGTCATATCACAAACTAGTGTCCACACTTTCTTCAGTATTGTAACCAAACAAATTTCACCTGTTCTGATGTAGTATACAGCTACCTAAAGGTTACGTGCACCAAAGTATTAACGTCAGACATAATGATGCTTCAATTTCCACGGCCAAAGTCCACAGCCTTTGCCAAGCATTATAATCTATCTTATATTAGCTTTGCTAGACCAGCACCCTTCGGGCGACCCCAACATAGTTTGTTATTTTAAATGGGCAAGTGATACTGTATATTTCTCAGCGTTGAATATAGGGCTGCCGCTTGTTACTATAATGTGTCCCATGCATATTCGGTATATGCAATATAAATGGACTTCCATGTGACAAACAGGACATTCGCGTGTTACCTCCTTATTCACTTGCATTGCACCTCCAACACAATTTCTACACTTCAAAAGACCCATCCAATACCTTGACATGGTTGAGCCCATTTTTCGCCCAAGCAATGAATAAAACTGAGCTGGCATACAAAAATGGCATGCACATTTTGACATGTGACGTGCTGTTTTTCATGCTGTTTTCTAGTAATCGGTGGTGTTTTACTTTTCTGTTGTATTCCTGTGATTTTGAAGTATTGTGTTCCTGGTTTCCTTGTTGCAGTTTGAGTTTTACTTTACACTTGTGTACTTTTATTTTGTAGTCTTCAGTGTCCTGCAGGTTTCCCCTGTAGCTACTGTTGCCTGTCTTGTCTCACCTGTGATTAATTAGTTTGCTCCACCTGTGTCCTGTTAGACTTGTACAGTAGTAGCCTATCCCTGTGTTGATTGTTTCACTTGTATAGAGCACCGAAGTACATGAACCCGAAGCAAATCCACGAGTTCATGTACTTTTTATTTGCATTGTAATCCCCATAGGGGGATTTTAGACACATGTCATCTCGCATTACAACACACACGCACGTACGCAGAGACGTGGCGCATTTATAGTAGGATTTTCGCTATCATATATGAGTGACTGACTGTCGCAAACGATACAGAGACACCTCCCCGACAATAACACAGAGACAGCTTGTTTATTATTTTTTTACGGTGACCCCATGTTATTCTCCATAGAGAAATGACTTCCGTGAACCAGGGGAATCGAGGGTATGAGCGAGTGACATCAGGACTTCGGCGCTCTATACCGTTTTCTTTTTTTTTTCAACCTCCAGCAGTTGTCCTGCATTTGGGTCCTACCCTCTTGATTCACACGTGACACGTTTATTTCACTCGGGTCAAAATACTTTCTGGATCTAATCTAATATTATATTAGAGTACAAAACTTCAGACTTGAAACATGGTATATGTAAGTTTGTAGCTTGTTCAGTGCAAGTGAATGGGGAAATAAAATGCAAACTCCTGTTCGTCACAGAGGCTTCATTTTGTTGAGTTAATTTCTATACAGTATGTATACAGTATTGGTAATTGGATATCACTGGTGGAAGAAGTACATCAATAACAACGTATACGACTATACGTTATAAGTAAAAGTCCTGTATTAAACTTTTTACTTGAGTAAAAGTACAAAATGATTGTCCTTAAAATATACGTAATGTACCAAATGATGATCATTCCATGAGTTATTTCGCTCCGTTGAGTTGTTTATTAGCAATTTAAGAAATAAAAATAGTCACTCATTGACTTCCATTGTAACGGGCAATGGAAGTCTTGATATCTACAGTGGTGGAAATGTAATAGTGTAATAATGTAAATGGAATGTAATAGTTTGCCCATAATAAGGTAAGAAAACAACCCAAACCTCAAAAAAAGTGGTCTTACCCTTTAAGTTGTCGATGCATGTACTGTATGTGATAATAATCTACAAACTAGTAACTAAGGTTTTCAAATAATTGTAGTGGAGTAAAAAGTATTGAAAAATGGAAGTATCTCAAAATTGTACTCAAGCAAGTATTTAGTACTTGAATAAATGTACTTAGTTACTTTCCACCACTGTAGATATCAAGACCTATATTCAACGCCACAGCAGCAACCACCGGGAGATGCCACACTACTCAATATTTCAACAGCCTCTTTCCACATCCTGACGGCTAACATGGAACACATCGTCTGTCGTGTTTCCACTGCGGCCAAAACAGTATCTTGAAAATCAGACAAAGAAGGGTGGAGAAGAGAACCACATCCCTGACATCTTGACCATACAAGCACCCCCCCACGCCCCCCATGAGGTTATACTGGGGTCTTCAGAGGACCTGCATGTATAGTTCCATACACTATAGCTATATAGCAGATGGGGGGGCGGCATATCCATGCAACATCTGTCCACTCATGTCTCTCTTCATCCATCCATCCATCCATCCATCCGTCCGTCAACATGTTCTGCTCCCTCCAGCACTTACCCGGATGCCGCTGCCGGTCCGGCTGATGTAGGGGTTCTGGCACACGGCGGTGCTGCTCATGTTGTCGGCTGGCGGCGGCCAGATGTACAGTAGCTGCACAGTGTTCTGCGGAGCCCAGCCTAAGATGAACTGGTGCTGCCTCTGAGTCTGAACCGCTAAGAGCCCAGGATGGAGTTATAACCCATTTAGACCTGAGTTAAAAACATTCACTTTGAAAGAATATATATTCAAAGATTTGCGCCACATTTTTACGATTTTTCAAAAATAGCAGACCTACAAGCTGGCGCACTATGAGCTTGTAGATCTGCTATTTTTCAATAGCTAAATTATAACATAATGTTTAAAACACCAAAAGGGGTTCCCGCCCAAAATGGGATAACATTGCTCTCCACCCAGCCCCCCCCCCCCACACACACACACACACGCACACACACACACACAACTTGGTGACATGGCACACACGAAGCCCTGTATACCCCCATCTACGCCGCAAAGCCCAGAAAATAATCCCTCAAGTTTAAATTATTTAGCATGCATGTTGGCACTAAAAGCTTTGGATTGTCTGAAGCAGCGAATAGAATGCTAAAAGCACGCCACTCGTTACTTGGTCAGCGTGTGTGTGTGTGTGTGTGTGTGTGTGTGTGTAATACACAGACTCACTTGCTGTGTGTGTGTTGTTCTGTACAAAGGGCTGTCTATGTCCCACTGACACAAAAATGTGCTCTGTCACATTACTTCCCTTCCATTGAGGAACACATACAGAACCATGAAACAAACATCATAAACATAATTAATTTAGGATATTTAAATTGATGTACTCTGCACTTTCTCAATGATCTCAGTATGTGTTGTTTTTTTTTAACCTAAATTACATTAGTGCCTGTTTATCATGTTACAGTTCCGATAACACTTTTTGCCATGATAACCACATAAATAACATAAATAGTAACCTTTATTTAGTCTGTGCTGTTCTTTTTGGTGCTTTGAGACACTTTGTGGTGACAATATGCTTCAAACTTTTCTTCGTAGTTCTGCCTGCATGGCATGGAATATGCTTTGTTAGTTATGCACTCACTGGCTGTTATGAAAGCCAGATTTACATCTTGTTGATGAGACCATATCGACCACTTGGTATTCACAGGCAGTGGATCAGACTAATAGGCTAATATGAATATAGGTTTAGGCTACGGTAAGGTGGTGGTTCGAATAGACCAAGTAATATGGAACTGAACTTTTAATCGCACCTGTTCGAACTGAGCGGTGCTGTGTGTGTGTGTGTGTGTGTGTGTGTGCGTGTGTGTGTGTGTGTGTGTGTGTGTGGTCAAGGTCAAGGCCCTTTTATTTGCAGCCCAATAGTAATGTTTAAATATTACATCCTTCTGTAAGTGAGTTTTGGAAATGCGAGGGGTTTTATCCGCCCATATAAATAAAGTAACAATCAAATCTATAGTTGTTTAAAAAAAAGACAAATGCAAAAAAAAAACAAAAAAAAAACAGGGAGATTTTGGAACAGGTATAAAAACCTTGGCAGTGAGACCATCTTTATGGCATTGATGCGACCAATCATCGATAAAGGCAATAACTTCCAGTCTCTAATATTGCTTTTTAGCTTGTCTATCATGTCCAAAAGTAAAATCAGACACAAGTAGCATGTGCTTAAATTCATATTTAGAATTTTTTTCAGATGTCAAAAAATTCTGAGATGATAGAATGGTGATGGATGATGATGATCATGGAACGGGAAGCTTCTGAAAGCTTCATGGACTCAAAGATAATCAACTTCAAAATCTTAAAAAAACGGTCAAAATGACCTCTCAGACATGCTAGTGTTAAAAGGCAGCTTAGGATTCCTTGGGATCTTAAAGACCCAGATATGTGAAATGAGTTGTAACTAATTTAAATGGAAGAGATTCCAAAAATGTCTGGCTCAAATTATCACTTATTATGGGAACAAATTCACTTTTATCCCAATTGCTTAGGTACAGTACTTGAGTAAACTTATTTTCCACCACTGTTCGTCCTCTCTCATGCGGGCGATGTGCATGAGTAGCAGCACATGATGGAAGGTCGCTCCATAGCCACCGCTTCAGGGAGCACGTCCATCGACACTAAACATGGCCTCCCAGAGGGCGCTCCGCTCAGCCGTGCACTGACCAACTGTTAGCTACGTCTGTCTGCTCCGTGGTGAGCTGGTGTCATGTCAGGTAACTGTGCAAGGTTTCACGGCTGTTGCTGCATGGACTTCTCATTGGCGAACATCCCCCCCCCCCCTCCCCCCAGCAGTGTGGGCATGTTGCCCGCATCTGGTTTCTTACTGCACGCTACCGTGTCTAGAATGATGGAGATGACCACTGCTGATCCAGTCCTTCTATAGACGACCATCACTTTCTATTTTCATTCATACTTTCATTTTTCAACACAATCAGTGCCGGGATATATTTCAAATTAGCAGCTCAGGGTGCAGATATGGCGCAGATATGGCATATCTGCCATATCCCCCCTTCCGTTCCGTACAGAAACCGGGAGAAATAATGTTGCTTGCTTGCCTCGCTATGATTACGATAAAGTCGCTCGATAATCCCTCGCGTTCATATTTTAAATGAGAGGCATGAAGAAAGTAAGAGTTTAGTATATCCATCTGGTCAAAACCACGGAGAGCTCCCTAAATTAGGAGATACGAGCCATTCTTTCTGAGCCGTAAACAGGGAAGTGAACGGCAGCGCGCATGTGCGAACAGCAAGGAGCAGGAGGCAAGGCCAACCCCCCAAAAAATCTAATATTTTCATTTTGTTTGATATCAATGCGCAAGGACGTGTGTACACGTCCTCGCAATCCATCGGTTGGATTAGCTAGGACGGCTCCACACGTCCTACGGTCTAAATGGGTTAAGTAAGTAATTGAAAAATGACAATATAAGTCACCAGAACCAGAGACGTGTATTTTTCAAAATAGTTAACAGTTTGAAGTTTAATGGGCTTATAAAGGAGGGGTGTGTGTCTGATAAAATGCATATAAATGAAAAGGGTTGCACTCATCAGTAATACAAATGTCAGTGCGTTGGGAGTTGGGACACACTGATAGAGGCTGGATAGCCGAAACGTCTGTGTTCTTGTGAAGAATATGGAAGAATAAAGGTCAACTGTGGTAAACCGGACAACCCTCCCATTAATCTAACCAGATAGCAACTGGCCTCTAGGCCCCTTTTAGAGCAGAATGGCATTTTAGCACAAGCGATTCCATTCCACACTCCCGAAATCTCCCTCTGACAAATTAACATTCACCATCTTGCAACAGTACTTAATCTATAATTTAGGGTAGACCCTTTTGAAAGCACTGCCACTCCTTGAAATCTCTTCACTTACTCACTGATATGATTTTAATGGGTCCTCCAACTGTCTAATGTGTCACATTCTGTCACAATGAGGCATAGCAGCGAAGAGCTGAAGTATCCAGTGAAAGCAAGAGGTCTCTGTGTGTGTGTGTGTGTGTGTGTGTGTGTGTGTGTGTGTGTGTGTGTGTGTGTGTGTGTGTGTGTGTGTGTGTGTGTGTGTGTGTGTGTGTGTGTGCGTGCGTGTGCGTGTGCGTGTGCGTGTGCGTGTGTGTGTGTGTTGGCTCACCTATAGAATTGCACTTGTCTTTTGGGGCTGCCATACCGTGCACTGGGGATGAGAGAGAGAGAGAGAGAGATTTAAATGACATGACACCACATGAGAACATCTGCTGTCCATAGCTCTCTCTAGTGGCTGCTAGTTGTACTACACTGGTTTTGTGTTTCAATGATTTACAATTTACAATTTAGCAGACACTCTTAATCCAGAGCGATTTACAGTACGCAGGAACAAAAGACATGGTAATACAATACATCAAATACATCAAAATAGCCATCATACATATGCTGAGAACAGTGAATATCTATAATGAACTATGCCTATATATAGTGCTATGTCTACATAAAATGCTATAATCTAATGATGAGTGTCAGGGAATCAAATATACAGCTCCATCCACATGTCATTCAACTTGATCATGTCATCCCTATGTCCTGTCATTCTCCATGCTACGGTCCAATAATGCAGATAATTCCTTAAAATAGTCTTCCACAGAGTCTCAAAGGAAGTCTCCCCATATAGCTGGGGAGATAAATCTTCCATATCCCTTGCTGGGGAGATAAATCTTCCATATCCCTTGCTGGGGAGATAAATCTTCCATATCTCTTGCTCTCACAGACTTCTCAAGTGTCCTCTTCATTGTGTTTGTGTGTATTGTAATAGTGATACTGGGTTTCAAGTTATTAGGTAGATTTTCTATTCTGCTGCATATTGAAGTCCATTTACCTCCAATGTGATGGAAAAAAATCAATATAGGTGTTTGCACACTGGTGCGTTTTTTCAGCCAAATATCGGAGCGAATTTTGGAGGACCTAAAAGAAAATATCTACCTCACTTTATGTCAATCACGTTTGCACACTGCCGCCAAATATTTAGCTGACAGATATAGCCTATACTTTCGGATCCGCAACACGCAGCGGAAAAAACGTACCAGTGTGTAAAATAAGCCGATTGAAACAACCTAATAAATAAATATGAAGACCTTTTCATTATTAACCAGCAATATACAATTTTACTCTCTTTATACTTATGCAGAATGGGGTTATTTCATATTGTTGTCCTGTTTGTTTCTTCTCTTTATTCCTCTCTATTTATTGCTGTGTCCCTTCTTAACACACAAAGTTTGCACTTTTTGGGTCTTTGGCGCTTTGGGATAAATAGCGCCCAAACGCCATTGACAGTGACCACGCACCGGCCTCAGGGTCTCAGTATCTCCCAAAATTACTGATAATGTTTGGAACATATTCATGTTCATGCTCCTGTTATCTCACCATCCCCACAGTGCCAGTTTGGCTTTGAATGCAACTATTTAATCTGCCAAATCAAATGCTGTTGCCATTCTCCCCTGAAGACAGGCTGAGTTTGCTGAATATGTCACACAGGTAAGCAGGTTTTGGGATCCATTCCTCATCATCGTCATTGAAATGTGCTGCCAGCTGCAGGGACAGTTTTTTTCCCCTCTAAGAAATCTCTGCATTTTGTCTGTCTTTTTTATTTTATTGTCTTATAGCTCAGGACACACATGTTTGTTATTGGATATGAGTAAGGATAGTGTGCCTATAGGCCCTTCTAGGTCTATTCTGCTTAAGTATCACTTGATGTTCGATGACCATGGTTAATTCCGACAGTTTCAAGCTTTGCTCTTGGAACATTCGGGGCCTTCAAAAGGCGGCCAAGAGGAAGGCAGTTTTGTCATTTTTGAAGAGGGAGAATGTTTCTGTTGCTTTTTTACAAGAGACTCATATGGAGGCTAAGGACAATGTTAGACTTCAAACAAATTGGGTAGGGCAGGTTTTTGCTACAGCTTACTCCTCATTTAGTAGGGGTGTGGCCATTTTGGTCAATAAGAATATTGCATTTAGGCCTCTTAAGTCTATTATAGACAGCCAGGGCCGATATGTAATTGTTAAGGGGGTTCTTAAAGGTAAGGATGTGACTTTCATGAATGTTTATTGTCCTCCTGGCTACTCCGCTGATTTTTTATCTAAGATTCTTTCTGACTTTTCTGAGCTAGCTACTGAGGATGCCTTTGTGGGCGGAGATTTCAACTGTCACCTTACCCCGTCCTTGGACAAACACCCACCTAGTTTGTCCCCCCCCCCCT
The DNA here is from genome assembly GCF_964188405.1 of Protomyctophum parallelum. Classification (NCBI taxonomy): domain Eukaryota; kingdom Metazoa; phylum Chordata; class Actinopteri; order Myctophiformes; family Myctophidae; genus Protomyctophum; species Protomyctophum parallelum. Next base: position 33,491,037 of record NC_139705.1, on the reverse strand, counting down.
CGAGGCAAGCCAAGATGCTCTCCTCTCTATGTTCAGATATTGGATTCTCTGATGTCTGGAGAGCCCTATTCCCCTCTGATTTGAAGTTTACTTTTTTCAGTGCCCCTCATAAATGTTACGCTAGACTCGATTATTTATTATAGATTTGTTTCGTACTTCACTTCAGAATTCAAAATGTTTTACTCAATTAACTCATCATCTACAGATGATCCTTCTTTCCTTTGGGAAACATGCAAAGCCTACTCCCGTGGACTGATTATGTCTTATGTTGCTTCCAAAAGGCGTAAAAAGGAAGAACAACGCAAACTCCTTGAATCCAAACTGACTGACCTTGAAAACAAACACATCTTGACCCCAGGCTCAGATCTGCTTAAGGAATTGACGGCTACTCGTGCTGCCTTGAATACCTTGTTGATTCAAGACTCAGAGTACTCCCTTAAATTTGCTAGACAGAGAATGTATGAGTTTGGGGATAAGCCCGGCAGATGTCTAGCTAACCTGGCTAAGAAAAGAGCTAAGTTATAGCCTAAGTTGTCGATTCCAATAATGTCAGATCTTTTGATACTAAAACTATTAACAAGGAGTTTGCCTCATTTTATTCTAATCTCTATAAAACAGAACAGCTGGATGATAGTGCTCTCTCCGATATGTATTCTTTTCTTGAAGACATGCATCTTCCTATGGTCACGACTGCTCAGAATGTACTACTAGATGCCCCAATCACAAAGGAGGAGGCATTTGAAGCCTTGAAATGTATGCCATCTGGGAAAGCCCCGGGGCCGGACGGGTTTGGTTGTGAATTTTATAAGGAGTTCAGTAGTATTCTATTAGATCCCTTTCTGGCAATGTTGAATCACGCTTCTGAGACCTGGATCCTGCCTCAGTCCTTGCGGGAGGCTAATATTTCACTTCTCCTCAAAAAAGGAAAATGTCCCGAAAAGTGCGCCTCCTACAGGCCTATAGCCTTACTTAATTCTGACCAAAAATTGCTTTCCAAAATTTTGGCCATGCGTCTGGAAAAAGTGCTCCCTTTCATCATTAAAGAAGAACAGACAGGCTTCATCAAAGGGCGAAACTCCTGTGACAATATGAGAAGGCTTTTAAATGTTATCCAACTATCTCAGGGCGTCGACCACCCCGTTATGGTGCTGTCTCTTGACGCAGAAAAGGCATTCGACCGGCGTGGAATGGCCCTATCTGTTTGAAACGTTTGAGGAATTCGGCCTGGGTTGTAGATTTACCAAGTGGGTCAAAATTCTTTACGAATCCCGAACGGCAGCAGTTTTGACTAATGGACTTAGGTCCAACAACTTCTCTATTCAACGGGGTAATCCCCAAGGAGATCCGCTCAGCCCGTTGCTCTTCGCAATTGCTATTGAACCACTTGCCGAGGCAATCAGACAATCTGCTCTGATCTCTGGTGTTCGAATCGGTGAAAGGGAGCACAAAATCACTCTTTATGCAGATGACGTGTTAATTTTTATTTCCACACCTCATTCCTCTATTCCCTGTCTAACTCAAATGATCTCTAGGTTTGGCGCCTTTTCGGGGTACAAAATTAATCTCACAAAGTCTGAGGCCATGCCACTTGGTTTTCACACATCTATCCCAGACCTGTCCGAACCCTTCCCTTTTAAATGGTCACCTGCTGGTTTCGTTTATTTGGGAGTGACTATAACACCTGCTTATGATACACTGTTCAAGGCCAACTTCCCTCCTCTTTTAGATGTTATAAAGGCAGATTTAGATCGTTGGGCCCCCTTACCCCTCTCTTGGCTAGGTAGGATAGCTCTTATCAAAATGAATATTCTCCCCAGAATACTTTATCCATTGCAAATGATTCCTGTATTGTTGACAAACAAGGTTATCAAGGTACTAGAAGGCTGGTTAAGTACTTTCATTTGGAGTGGGAGGAAGCCTCGGCTGAAATTGGCCAAACTTCAAATGAATAGCGCAGATGGTGGTCTAGACCTGCCCAATATAAGGCATTACCAACTGGCCGTGCACCTCAGGGTGCTTACGAATTGGCTTAAATCGGATCCTTCCTCGATTTGGCTTGATATTGAATCTTCACAGTCCAAATGGCCTCTTTGGAATCTATTATTCATAAAGGACCTTAAGTCTATTAGGAAATTAGTTCTAACCCCATCACTCTATGTTCAGTCAAAGCCTGGAGGTCTGTGCGTAATATTGAAGGCCGTGCTAAATTGACATCTCCCCTTACTCCAGTGGTAGGCAACCCTGACTTTAGGCCGGGACACCCAGATGCAGGCTTTAGGACCTGGCATGAGAAGGGCATTACCAAACTTGGAGACCTTCTTGATGGCCATACCTTGAGGTCTTTCACACAATTGCAGCAGCGTCATGGTTTGCCAAAATCTGAATTTTTCAGGTATTTACAAATTAGACATTTTATTACTAAGGACACTTTTAGCCAATAGTTCCGCTTCACAGCCCTCTCTTTGCAATTATCTAAGAAACAAATTTCAATTTTCTGTGACGTATTGAATTCCTATTCATCTATATCCTCTCAGATTACTAAGCAGTCCTGGGAAAAAGATCTGGACGTCTCTATTCATGATGAGGGCTGGGCAGATATGTGGGCCTATGCGAAACAGATTTCAGTTTGTAACCGAACTAAATCCATCCAGTTCAGAATATTACATCGTATACATATAACTCCTGCTCTCAACAACAAAATGGATGTCAGTGCGTCCCCATTTTGCTTTAAGTGCAAGACAGAGATTGGTAACTACGTTCACTGTCTTTGGTCCTGTGTGAAGCTTCAGAACTATTGGTATGACATTGTGTCAGAACTCTCTGTTATTTTTGGTGTGTCGATCGATTTAGATCCGTTGTGTCTTTTACTTGGTCTCCCGGATGATCATGTCATTGATGTCAAACATAAGAGGTTGTTCAACTTATTAACGTTTGCTGCTAGGAAAAATATTCTTTTGTTTTGGATCAAGGATGTTGCTCCATCAAAGAAATCATGGCATAACATTATAATGGGCTGTATTCCTTGTGAATACATTACATGCATGTTGCATTCTAAATTGGACACTTTCTACAAAATTTGGGACCCTTATTTGAATCATATTGGAACCACACTGTCTACCACGATACTTGGAGGTTTTCCGTACCAACCTTAGATGCCTATGATAACTATATTGTCTGCCTTTTTTTTTTTTTTACTTTGTTTTTATTAAGGGTTTTTCAGACACATAATCAAACAAACAGAAACAACAATAACACGGTACAAAGACAAACGAACACAGACATAGAAACAAAATCAAAAAGAAAAAACATAAAGTAAAAATAAAACAAACGGATCATATGAATGCAGTTACATAATAAAGAAAATATTTATTTATACAACGACCACTTTTCCCATCTTTTTTCATAGAGGTCTACTCTTATTCTTATCTTAAATGTCAACTTTTCCATGTCCTCAATATTGTCCATGATGGCTCGCCATTGTTTATAGCCTGGAATGTCAGTTTTGAGCCAATTTTTTGTAATTGCTTTCTTTCCAGCAGCTAGAAGGATTTTGACCAGGTATTGGTCTCTCTGATGCACAGATTCCTCAATAAGACCCAAGTACATTACAAGGCAAGAACAGGGAATGTCGTATCCTATTACCTCACATATAGCTGTGTGGATTATCAACCAGAAAGGTTGTATTTTTGCACAATTCCAGAAAACATGTGTGTGGTCAGGGTTCATGTGGTTACACTATCTCCAACATGGTTGTTGGCTCTTAAGCTGTTTGCTCTTAATTTGGGGGGTTATAAAATACCGTATTTGGTTTTTCCATGTAAATTCCCTCCACTCCTTTGATTGGGTTGTTGTCTGGTGTTTTTCCCACATATCTTCCCACATCTGATCTGGAATGTCCTCACCCAACTCCTTTTCCCATTTATTTTTAACATACACCGTGGATGTTTTTTTGGAATCCATCAAACATGAGTACAAAACAGATATGGCTTTGGGTGTGACTCTACCATATGCCCGTTCCATAATTCATATTATGGGGTGTATTTCTTCCGTCGGTCTTTTAATGTTTTTGTTATAATAGTCTCTCATCTGTAAATATCGGAAGAAGTCCCGATTAGTCAGGTCGTATGTACTTTTTATTTCTTCGAAGCTTTTCAATTCTCCTTTTTGAGTCAATAGGCATATGGCTGTCACACCCAGATCCCTCCATTGCTTAAACCTCGAATCAAACCTTCCTGGTTCAAACTTCTTATCATATGAAATCCATTTCAACATACCCAGTTCCTTTCCAACCTTCAATTGTTTCACTATAGAGTACCATGTAGTTAAAGTAAAAGATGTGGCCCAGGCCGTAGCGTAACGGTCTGGGCACCGGACTGGTGATCCAGTCGCGGTGTGCCGCGGGTTCGACTCCCGAACCCGACACGGCCTTTACCGCATGTCATCCCCCCATCTCTCTCCCGTTTCCTGTCAGCCTACTATCTGTCCCTTAGAAAATCAATAAAAGGCGTAAGCCGCAAAAAAAATATCTTAAAAAAAAAAAAAAAAAGTAAAAGATGTTATTGGGTCCAGGTCTAATTCACTCTTCACGTTCGTTTGGATCCCTCGTTCTCCTATACTCGCATGAATCGGGATTGTAAACCCTTTTACCTCGATGTCCTTCCACTTAGCTATATACGGTAGACTGCACCAGTTAAGGAGTGGTCCCAATTGTGCTGCATGGAAGTACTCCTTTAAGTTCGGAAGTGCCATTCCCCCTTTATTCTTTGGTAATTGTAACGTACTGTATCTTATTCTAGGTCGTTTTCCATCCCATATAAACCTTGATATAAGTTTATCCCATGTCGTGAATTGAGTCTTAGGTATAGGGATAGGTAATGATTGGAATAAATATAGCAGGCGTGGCAGGACATTCATTTTAATCGCTTGTATCCTATCACTAAACCCCATTGGATATGTGGCCCATCTTTCTATATCTTTTTTTATGTTATCATCAATTTCTTGATAGTTACTTGCATATAGTTTGGATAGGTTTTTGGTTATGTTTATGCCTAAGTACCTAATTGATTTTGCCTCCCAGTTTATATTTATTTCCTTGAGTTTTTGATTCGGCCTACAGTTGAGCATGAGAATTTGAGTTTTAGACTTGTTTAATGTGTAGCCTGAGTATAGACTAAACCGATCTAATGTTTGCAGTAGGTGTTCAAATGATTCCAATGGATTTTTTAAGTGGACCAATACATCATCTGCAAAAAGGCTCACAACATGTCTTTCACCATTGATTTCTATTCCCGCTAGATTTTCGTTGTCTCTTATCATCTGGGCCAGTGGCTCTATAAAAAACGCGAATAGGGAGGGGCTTAAATTGCATCCTTGCCTACAACCTTGTTCTATTTCAAATTTATCTGTCAGAGAACCATTTACCTTTATTCTAGCTGTCGGATTAATATAGAGCGTTTTGATACACTGAATTGCCTTTTCATCAAACCCAAATCTTTCCAGTGTTAGGAATAAGAACCTGTGGGAAACTTTATCAAATGCCTGGGCTGCATCCAGACTAACCATTGCTGCAGAAATGTTATTATTCTTTATTTTGTGCATAATGTGTAAAGTTCTCCTAATATTATCCTGCGTTTTTCTTCCGGGGATGAAGCCACATTGATCCTCGTCTATCATGTCTGAGATAAAAGATTTAATTATATCTGATAGGATTGAGGTATATAGTTTGTAGTCGACATTTAGTAGTGAAATTGGTCTGAAATTCTGACAAAGTGTCTTGTCTTTTCCAGGCTTTGGTAAGACTGTAATTACAGCTTCCTTCCAAGAGGGGGGGGTAGAGCCATTTTTTTTAATCCAGTTAAAAGTAGAATGCAACACTGGGGACAGTTCACTTGCAAATTTCTTGTACCACTCTGATGGGAATCCATCACTTCCAGGAGTCTTGCTAGCCTTTGATCTTCCTATTGCTGTAGTGATCTCATCTATGGTTATGGTTTTGGTTATCCTTTTATTTTCTAGTTCACCAATGCTAGGCAAGTCCAATTTATCAAGAAATGCTCTGGTTTCCTCTTCAGAGGAGGTGGGTGATTGGGCATACAGTTCTTTATAGTATTTCTGAAAGATATTCTCAATTTCTCCTTGTTTGTATTTTATTTTATTTGTTTTAGGGTCCATCAGTTTGTGAACTGTTATATCGGCTTGCTGTTTCCTTAGGCGTCTAGCCAATAGCCTCGCTGCCCTAGGGCCAGCCTCATAATAGCTCTGTTTAAAGTACCTCGCTTTCATTTCCACCTCCTGTTGGAGAATTTTATTGATTTGTTTTCTTACCTCAGTCATTTGTGTGAATATTTGTCTGTCTGCTCTTATCTTATGTCTTTGTTCCAGTGTCTTAAGATCAGATAATAGCTGCTTATAATTAGCCAGTTTTTCCTTTTTCATTCTGCTCGAAATTGCAATTAACTTCCCCCTGATAACTGCCTTTAGGGCATCCCATAGTATTGCTGGAGTAGTTTCACCATTATCGTTATCAGTCAAGTAGTTCTCAATGTCTGTTCTAATTTGTTCTACCACCTCGTTATTATTTAACAGTCCAGCGTTTAACCTCCATATTGTATTCCTCTTTCTGTCAGACAAACAAACCTTCATGTAAACGGCACTATGATCAGACACATCTGCTATTCCAATATCACAACCCTGGATCAATTCTCTATTTTCTTTTTGCGTATAGAAATAGTCTAACCTGCTGTAGACAGAGTGAGTCTGGGAGTAATGGCTATAGTCCCTTTGAAGCGGGTGGAAGTCTCGCCAAACATCAACAAAACCCATTTCTTCCCACGTGTTTTTGACTAATTTTGAGATGGGCTTTTTATTCCTGTTCAAGCTAGTGGTGTCTAAGTCATAGTCAATTACAACATTTAGGTCTCCCGCACACCAGCAAATTCCTTCTGATTCCAAAGTTATGATGTCAAATAATGTTTTGAAAAATTGTTTATCGCTCTCAGGTGGTGCATAAATATTAACCAACGTCACTTTTGTCTCCTGAATTGTTCCCTTAACAATAATATACCTGCCTTCTTTGTCTTTTATTTCTTCTTGGCATTCAAACTTGATTTGGTTAGAGATCAGGATCGCCACTCCTCTTTTACGGGTATTGGTATGCGAACTATAATATGTGTGCTTATAGCCAAATTTCTTCAATTTTTCATGTTCTGATTTGGACAGGTGGGTTTCCTGAAGAAAGCTTATTTGTGCTTTTTCTCTTTTAAGCTTGGTCATAACTTTAGCTCTTTTAACCGGGTTTCCCAGACCGTTGACATTCAAAGACATAAGTTTAATTTCCTGTTTCGTGGTCATATTTGGTTATAGAGTATTCTACAAAATTATTATGATGGTTCCCTCTTAGGTTCCTGTTGCATTCATATACAAAGATCAAAGTAAAGCTGTAAACCCTTCCAACTATATACAAAAACGAAAACACAGATACATATACAGATGTAGACTTCCAAAAAGAGTTGTCAACCTCCTCCTCTTCTTGTTGACCCTCCTGTGGTTTTGTGGGGGAAATCCCTTTGTTGGGAAGGGGCCCCCATCTAGCATTAAAGTTTACCCCTAAAGGTTTACTCATACTAGAATTAAAGTTGCATCACCTCCCTTTGTACCAACTCAAATTGTTCTATATTCCTTATTGGTAGAAAAACAAAATAAATAAAATAAACGTTGAAGGATCTAATAATATGCTTATTGCCTCCCTTCGTATCACACATGTTCTCACCCTTCTATTTATCCACATACGTACAAATCAGTGTCCCTTTGGTCTTATTTACATTAATTATTCCTCAATCCTCCATCTACAATGCAGATGGACGACTGGGGAACACACATAGCATATGTAGACAAATGTTGAAAAATAAAAATAAACACTTTTTCCCCACCATCAGTCACCCTATCCCTCCCTCCTCACTCACACACACACACACACACACACACACACACACCAGGGGCCGTATATATAATCCACCTTAATATGTTAGATTAAAGCTTCAGTTCTCATACATAATGGTATTCCTTGAGAGACAAGTGAACCACACCAACCCTCCTCCCCGTGCACACACACACGTGCGCACGCACGTGTGCATGCACACATCAGGGGCTGCATGTATAATTCACCATGATGTTGGAATTAAACTTCGGTTGTTTAGTACTTTAAAAGACTGGCGAACTACACCAACCCCCTCCTCCCCACATACACGCACATCCACACACACACACACACACACACACACGAGAATGCAAATATCCCACGTTAGGTTTCAGTCCTTTCTTTCATTGATTTAACTCACAACCCTATAGGTTCCCTCTCTTGGTTACTTATCGTGACTGTATGCTTGCAGCCGTCCTCTCGCCCTTCTCCTCCATGCCGCAGTCCGATCGACTTGTGTCCAGATGGCCAGCCTGGCATTTCGCAAGCTTTCGATGAGCGTGGTTTCTTTTCCGCCTTCTCTCGTGTTGTTTCTGTCGCCGCCGCCCGTCGCTTCTCCCTCTCCGCCGGCCATCAGACCTCTTTTCCGCATTTCCTTGGTTGCTTCTTCTGCGCTGTGGTACACCACTTTCCCGGTAGCCCAGTGGATCCTCATCTTGTTGTAGGGTGTGTTAAACTTGATTCTCAGGCTTTCCGCATTCAGGACCCTCTTGATTTCAGCATAAGCTTTTCTCTGCTGTAGTACTCTGTCCGTGAAATCGTGATCGAAATAAATTCTGTTCTGCCCGTACATCACAGTCTTCTTCCCCCAAGCCGTTGATAGCACTGTCTCTTTCACAGCAAATTGCTGAAAGTTAATCACTACTGATCTCGGCGGCTGGTCCGGGTTCCTCTTCGGAGCCAAGGCTCGGTGAGCTCGCTGTATAGACAGTTCAGTGTCCACTATTTCTTTTCTCAGCCAATCGTTGATAAATTTCACCATCGATTCACATTCTGATTCAGCGTCCTCTGGTAGGTTATATAAACGCAAATTACATCTTCTGGAGTGAGATTCAACGGCATCCAGCTTGTCTATCATCATTTGACGTTCTTCCAACATTTGTTGCAAAGTGTGGTTTACTTCGGTGCTCCATTGTTCAACCTCTTCGGTGCGTAGCAGAGCGCCGTCCATTTTAGCACGTTGCTCCTTCATCTCCGTGTCGATCTTGGTGAATCTTTGCGTGAGATCTCTGTTGAATTCAATCAGCTTATTATCCATCTGCGTCGCGATTTCCTCTTTGAATGTTCTCAAATCCGTTTTCACCTCCTGCCGCAGGGCGCCGAGCTGACTGTTGATAGCGTCCAAACTAGCCTGGAGGGAAGCCATGCTAATTTCGTTAGCCTCGGGTGCTAGCGTGTCCCCTCTTGTGTCTTCTTCTTGGTGTGTTTCATCACTTTTCTCGTTTCTTTTTTTGTTTCTCTTTCTCGTGTGCATTTCTCATTGACCGTGGTTCTTGTTTTCTACATTACAAGTATCTAGCGTGGCATAAATAAGTTGGCTGTGGGAGCTCTCAACTTTATGCGACTGTCCTGTTCGTCGCCATACCGGAAGTCCTCTTGTCTGCCTTTTTAATATATGTAATGAATGTACTGTATGGATGTATTCCCTGGTTGAGAAGCAAATTCGAAAGTCACTTGTCATTTTGGTTCATTGTCCTTGTCATGTCTTTGTATATTCAATCTTTTTATTTATAATAGTGTTGTGCCTGAGCTGTTTTTCTTTTCTTTTGTTTGTTATTATGTGGTTGTTTTTGTTGTGTAATGTCTGTTTGTTAAAAAAAAAAAAAAAAAAAAAAATCTCTGCAGCAGTTCACATAACTCAAACACGTAACTCAAACACTGGCTACTGGCCAGTGATCTCCTACTGGATAACCATCTGAGAAAGTGCAGCGTCCATTTCCTCACAAAGCTGATAAAAAAGACACATATTATGCGATTTAGACCCGAGGCTGATTCTAAAAACACCTTCTAAATGCTGACAAAGTATTCTGAAAAACCTTTATTATTATTAACAAAAATGAATAAATAATAATAATAATGTTGCTATACTGTATGCAATAGGGGCAGATGAAGTCTGGCTGCGCCAGGCTAACTTTATATAACAACAACTAAAATGAGTAAATATGACACAGATGCGTTCTGGTAGAGTTGACTGTACTGTATATAAAGTGTACGTATGTCTTGCTTTGTGAAGATCCTGTAGTGTGTAACCAACTCATGCTCACCTGTAGATCATGCCTGGAGAGGCATGTTGTCTGTGCGAGAGACGGCCTGGAGAGTCATTGGTGGGTTCAGGATACATGAGGCCTGGGAAGAAGTAGGTGAAAGCCAATGGAAGGGGGGTGTTTTACTCTCTCACACCTCTGTGGACAAAAACAGAGAATAAAACATTTACGCATAATTTGAAGCCTGCCGTCCCTTTACTTAGTATGTCATATAGGCAAACATTCGAAGAGAGTTGGTCATGTATAGTGAAATAAGGAGGGGGCCAAGTACAGACCCCTGAAAGACCGAGGAAGAATTATACTAATAATAAGGGGCCAAGCCCGATGGGAATATGGTCCCTTATTGTATTTGTATGTTTGCATAGGAGGCCTTAAGTATGTTTCACCAGTTTCAATTGAAACGGGCCTCCACCCTCAGGGGGGCCTCAACAAAATAATGATGTCATAGGTATATGGGGGCCTCATATTTGGTCTTGAAACGGGCCTCCAGATTCCTAAGGCCGTCCCTGAGAACACACAAACACACCAAGCTGGCCATAGGGGGCGCTAGCTCCCCTCAAAGAGCCAGAATGCAAAATGCTTGTCATTCAGCCTCACTTTGAGTTGCTCAGTGGACTGTCTGCACTAATTGGCGTCGTTAAGGCGTGCATGGCAACAGTTTGTGTCTCGTGTGATGTCACACCAGAAGATACTGTATAAGAGGATGCACCGTGTTGAAAATTACCGTAGACGTCGAGAGAGAGAAGAGAGAGAGGGACAGACAGACAGACAGACAGACAGACATAGTGATGTCTTGGACCGTTTCCAAAGCAGTAGGACCAAAGCGAGCCCATCATGCTGCTGTAGCAGTGAGGAACAAACTGTATTCCTTTGGAGGCTGGGATGGAGGGACCTTCAACAACATGGGACAGATGGATGTCCATGTCTTCAACACAGTGTCTTTATGCTGGAAGAAGTTACCTCCAGTGGAACCAGGAAGAGGAGACGGTCACCTTGAGGTTCCATCCAAGCGCTTCGGCCACACAGCTGTGTTGGTTGAAGATACAGTCTACATCTGGGGAGGGTACTGGGAAGGGCAGTATTACAATGTGCTTTATGCATTTGATGTTGACGCCCACAGATGGTTCCAACCCAGGGTTTCTGGGACTGTTCCAGAGGAGAGGAGCTTCCACTCAGCCTGTGTGTTGGAGAAGGTCATGTTTATCTATGGACGCAACAAGCTGACTAGATACACTAATGACATGTACAAGTTGGACACCAGCACAATGGTCTGGACTTTAATTAACACCAGAGGAACTCCACCTCCTGATTCATCAGCTCACTCTGCTACCATCATTGGTACCAAGATGTTTGTATTCGGGGGCTGGAGGGGGTACCAGGGGGTCATCAGAGTGTTTGACACAGAGACCAACGTCTGGCTGGACACACCTTCTGCCCAACTTCTACCAGAAGGACGCAGGTGTCATTCAGCATGTATCTACAATGGAGAGCTGTACATATTTGGTGGCTGGAACGGTAACCAGAACGGTAACCAGAACTTCAATGATGTGTGGATATTCAGTCCAGAGACCTTCTCCTGGAAGAAGGTTGAGCCCAAGGGGAAAGGGCCATGTCCAATGCATGGTATGTGCTGTTGCATTGTGGGAGATTGTATCATCCTCTTTGGAGGATACAAAGGAGTTGACACTATCTCTGATGAGCTGTTCATCTTAGACTTGAGTCCTCGTCTTAAGACGTTATGTAAGCTAGAAGTTATGCAGTACGCTCTGGACCAATCAGAACTCCCACACGACATCAGGTGGGAACTGGCAGCCATGGCAACCAACGACAACAGACGACAACAACATTAACAACCGAGACCACATTCCAGATGAAGGAACAGCAGAAAGATCAAGAAATGATGGATCAACATCTCATCCCACCTGATGGTGAGCCACCTCTCAGCATCACTTACTGAGATTCAAACCTCAGGAGACTCCTTCTCTCCAGACAGGCTCTCTAACCATTCAGCTAGGCATCAAACAATGACAATTGTTCCGTCCAACACAATGCGGTGGAAACACAAACCTGTGTCTGTATGTTCCAAACTGAACACGGTGGAACTCTCTTTATTGTATATTTATTTCTATGATCTTTTTTTATTTAAAGGACCAAGGAGTCCTGAAAGGACTTGATCTTCTATTGTTATTGTTAGTTAGTTTTTTTCCTTCTCCTTCTGCCAAAAAAATAATAATCGCGAAACTCGGCCTACAGAAAAAACAAAACTCTTAAGGGCGACTGTGGCTCAAGATATAGAGCAGGTCGTCCAATGATCCATGGGTCGGCGGTTCGAATCCCGGCTCCTCCTGTCTACATGTCAAAGTGTCCTTGGGCAAGACACTATACCCCAAATTGCTCCCGATGTGCTGGTTGGTACCTTGCATGGCTTCCGCCGCAATCGGTGTATGAATGTGTGTGTGAATGGGTGAATATAATGCACAATCTATGTAAAGCGCTTTGGATAAAGGCGCTATATAAATGCACCATTTACCATTTTATCTGGTACACAGCAAGCTAAAAGGAATCAACACACCAGCACGCCAGAGACCAAAATACTTCAAACCCAAACAAATAGTTAAAAATACAACTACAAACGCATGTTGGAGATTAAACAACAGATAACAGCCAGCACCAGCAACTGTGTTTATTTAATCACATGTGAAAAATGTGGCTTACAATATGTCGGAGAAACGAGTAAAACAATAGCTGCGTGTGATATTGAACAGTCGAACTATTCGTATCAATATATACGGATGTATCAACAAAATATTTGGTCTTGAAACGGGCCTCCAGATTCCTAAGGCCGCCCCTGTATGTTTGTATGTAAAAGACACAACGTTTCGGCCTCTGTGGCCTTCATCAAGTATCTGTGGCCTACCTGACGAAGGCCACAGAGCCCGAAACGTTGTGTCTTTTACCCCGCCTTGGTAAATAAAGTTTTTGGGGAGCTTTCAAAATGGTGTGCAGACTTATTCTTTCTTTTGCAGTCTGTTCTTTTTGTTCGAGCACCCAAACTGGGGTCCCACAGGGATCTGTACTTGGTCCCCTCCTTTTCTCACTGTACACTAAATAACTTCGCACTATCATCTCTACTCACAATATATCCTATCACTGCTATGCCGATGACACACAACTGTTTCTATCCTCCCCCCCCCCCCCTCTGCCACTCAGGTGGAAGAGCGTGTAATAAATCGCTAATGGGGTAATAGCTGACAGGACGTAATATTTCAAATATCAATATTCATAATTTATGAATTTTGAATTATTAAAATATTACAATATAATAATTATATTGCTCACGTCACTGTATAATGTAACATGAGTTATTGGACAGACTTGCAATAAATATTCCAATCGGTACTTGTACTGTAAATATTGAGATAGAATACACAACGACTTCTTAATGAAAATCATATACATTTATTAAAAATCAAAATGTGTACAAACAATCCCAAAATTGACAAAGGTTTAAATGAACCCTTTTGATCATAGTAAGGTCAGGTAAAAGTAAATAGTGATATCTCATGAAACAAATAAAGAAAGAGAAACATGAAATAATAAAGAGGTTTCAAAATTAGCAGATCTACATTCAAAAATAACAATCTACCCTGCCCTGAACGCTACACTCAGTTGCCATTTTTCATGTGAGATATGCTCGCCTGTGTTGTGGAGGAGACGTCAGCAGTGGATGACAGGCCTGGGATGATGTAGCTGCATGTTGCTAGCCAGGGAGGCTAGTGGCTGGCGCCAGCCATTGTCTGTAGCTGTACATCATGTGGTAGCTGGGGCCGTGTGCTGCTGAGCTCGCCCGGGCGGCTAGGGGCAGCGGATGGCAGGCCCAGAAGGATGTAGCTGGGCGGTGGTTTTGTAGTCGTCAAAGGCAGCTTGCTTCCCCGGTTTCCCTCATCGGGATCAGCTGTGCGTTCTTGGTGACGCTTGGCTTAAGCTGACCCTCTTGAAGATTTGAGCGGTGGAGAAGACTTGAGGTGTCTTATCCTCGCTGTGGTGTTGAGAGGCGTGTAGAGAGGAGCTGTAGTCAGTTCAGTTCTGGGTTGCCTCACGGTCTCTGGGAACCGGCCGCTGTGGCACTGAGTCTACCCAGAATGGCTCCTCTGGTGTGGGGACAGAAGTCGACCCAGGGCCTGGTCAGTGAAGGAGAGCTGTGGGGGGAAGGGACATGTGTCTACCTTCCCTACTCCTTCGCCAGTAGTTGGGAGGTAGAGAGAGCCTGAAGAGAGAGCGAGATGGCTGCTTGGACAGCCATCTTATATCGAAGAGGCGGAGACTAGTGGTCCTTGTCATGCAAGGAGCTGCAGGATGTGTGTGAGCTGTCATGGGTGGCACTGCCCCTCTGCTTAAAGCCCAAAGTACTACTTCTGCATTAAACAGTCTTAGGGAACTCCTGTTAACACATCTGACTGAATATTTGGAATCAGCATGAATTTATACATGTGGAGATATCAAACAGTACAGCCGTATGTCAATTAGAAGTCAGGCAAGTCAGAAAATAATTATTTACAGACACACATTAATTCAACACGATATATATACAAATATTTATATGCGTGGTTCAAAGGCATAATACGTGAGCAGTTTTATTCAAATTGTTCGCTTTCCATTGGAGAATATCAGAGAGGCCAACTCTGATATTGAGGGTCTCCCCTTTGTGTCCTGCAGATGCGATCAGCATCCTGCATTCCAATGGGCAATAAAACTCCCAAACTCATTCTCAGCACGCCAAGCAGTGTCCCTGAGAACATGGGGAAGGGGGGGGGGGGGGTTTGTGTACCGTGCCTGTAATGTGTTCATTGGTTACATATCTGTCCCGGCCACGCTACAAACGCATCACTGCATGCCTGGCTGACATCTCACAGTGGATGTCCTCCAACCACCTCAAGCTGAACCCAGACAAGACTGAGCTTCTCTTCTTATGCGGGAGCTAACTATTTCCGTAGACAACGCCCTGGTAACGTCTGTCCCAACAGCCAGGAACCTTGGTGTTGTCCTGGACAGTCAGCTCTCGTTCATGAGGAACAAGTTAGAGATGAAAATAAGTTTGACAATGACTACATAGATGACAATCAGGAGGAAAAATATTGTGGTTTATCATTGAGAGCTAGTCATACATATACACACCACGTACTCTGGTCCCAGCAGATCAGGCACAATTTACTATTTTATTTTACCGATTATGTATATAGTATAGTATACGTATGACTAGCTCTAAATGATGACGTAAGACATACGTATACATATACTATATAGAGTATGTAGTTGTAAGTTGATTAGTGGTATACTGTGGTTACTTTGCGCCAAAAACCGTGACAGCCAACCCGCCATTTGATGCGTATGCAACTAAAACAGCAGATTTGTGCCTGGTTTGCTGGGACCAGATTACATAAATGACCATATTTCTTACGTCATCATTGAGAGTTGTCATACATATACACACCACGTACTCTGGTCCCAGCAGATCAGGCACAATTTGCTATTTTATTTTACTGATTATGTATATATAGTATACGTATGACTAGCTCTAAATGATGACGTAAGACATACGTATACATATACATATACTATATAGAGTATGTAGTTGTAAGTTGATTAGCGGTATACTGTGGTTACTTTGTGCCAAAAACCGTGACAGCCAACCCGCCATTTGATGCGTATGCAAATAAAACAGCAGATTTGTGCCTGGTTTGCTGGGACCAGATTACATAAATGACCATATTTCTTACGTCATCATTGAGAGCTAGTCATACATATACACACCACGTACTCTGGTCCTAGCAGATCAGGCACAATTTGCTATTTTATTTTACTGATTATGTATATAGTATACGTATGACTAGCTCTAAATGATGACGTAAGACATATGGTCATTTATGTGATCTGGTCCCAGCAAACCAGGCACAGATTTGCTGTTGCTATAGTGGTCCTCTGGAGTGAGTGTGGAACTGTAGTGGCCCTCTGGAGTGAGTGTGGAACTATAGTGGCCCTCTGGAGTGAGTGTGGAACTATAGTGTCCCTCTGAAGTGAGTGTGGAACTATAGTGGCCCTCTCCATCATCAAAGTTGCCCACCCCTGAGCTATAGTATCAGTGTATCACTGTGCTCGTTCACAGAACTACCATACACTGACATCAGTGTTATTGTGCTTCTCCCCATCAGTATCTATCACCATCTGAAATTGTCTCCATCTCCTCTTGCCTCATCAATATTACTGATTGATCCAGAATCAAATTTACTTCATTCATCGTACTCAAGTGCGAATGCAAAGTATCACTATACTCATACCGGGTGCTCCACAAGTGCCGTCAGCACTAGCCGCACATACATAAACTGTGTGCCGTACTACCCGCTAGTGAACGGTAAAGCTTTGTTTATACCCAGAGAGAGAGAGAGAGAGAGAGAGAGATAGCCGGGGAGCCACAGGCTCAAAAGCTCAACGGTTAAGGATTAACATGGGATGACATACTTTTAATTTGTGTTTTTTCTATTCACTCTGTCATTAAAGGACCACTTCACCACTTTTCAACCTATCTTCATATAATAGGTCCTCACTAATAATCATGAAAAAATGGCACGATTTTTTTCTACTCAGTCTGTGTCTCATAGGAGGGTTGTGGGCAGTTTAGAAACCGTCTTCCAGTGACATCATCATTAGGCAGATTATTTTTTTAAACAAGATTTTTTTACAAAAATGTTTAGATTTTCATTATCGTGAGAACGATGGCTTCCATTTTCGCATTGCAACTTTTCAGGACTGGAAAGCCTGCAGTTTCTATTAGCTTGTATTCCCCATCGATGATGTCACTGGAAGACGGTTTCTGAATTGCCCACAGCCCTCCTATGAGACACAGACTGAGTAGAAAAAAATTGCGCCATTTTTTCATGATTATTAGTGAGGACCTATTATATAAAGATAGGTTGAAAAGTGGTGAAGTGGTCCTTTAAGGTCCACAGAATGATAGGTCTGCTCTGCCGGAAATATCGTGAAAAAAAGTTATGACCATTTTTGTATGTATTTTTTTTATACCAGGCAAAGACAACCATTATAAGGCAAAATTGTGACATGTCAAACTAGGGGGTTTTCTTGATTCTAAATCCATTCCAACCATTAGTTTTGCATGAAAAACGCTCCTTGGCCTAAATACGGCCATAGCCGTCATCACAAATGTGATGAGGTCAGCACATTTGGATAGTGGATATGGCCGAATTTAGGCCAAGGAGTGTTTTCTGTGCAAAACTAATGGATTCAGAATCATGAAAACCCCCTAGTTTGACATGTCACATTCTAAAAAGTATGATGAAATTTTGCCTTATAATGGTTGTCTGTGGTGTGGTACAGTATACAAAAACACATACAAAAATGGCCACAAATATTTGCGATATTTCTGGCAGAGCAGACCTCTCATTCTGTGGATGTGAATAGAAAAAACACAAATTAAAAGTATGTCATGACTCATGACATCACATTTTACACTCAAATGTTTGGTGCTGGCCCCCTGGCTAAGAGAGAGTATGCTGTGTGACAGCCCACAGCACAGCAAGGCAACCACACACACAGGCTGTTAAGTCCCAAAAATAGGATATTTTAGCATCCCCAAATCCCTAGTCTTACAGACACCTCTTAGCGGTATATTCATTTTTATGTGAGAACAATCATGGCGGTATGTGAAAACGACTCTCTGAAATGTATGTTAATTTATTTCCAAACAGTTGTGAATGTGACAACGTTGTGAATGAGCAATGGGCATCACAACCGATGTTATGTTCTAACATACAGTATTATATATTCAGTATATATTACTGTATATAATAGGATTTATTTGCTAATTTATGTGCAACTGAAATCAG
The DNA here is from genome assembly GCF_964188405.1 of Protomyctophum parallelum. Taxonomy (NCBI): domain Eukaryota; kingdom Metazoa; phylum Chordata; class Actinopteri; order Myctophiformes; family Myctophidae; genus Protomyctophum; species Protomyctophum parallelum. Next base: position 33,472,900 of record NC_139705.1, on the reverse strand, counting down.
GCCAGTCATTAGGGCACACCCAGTCTCCAGCACCACTTCACACTCTCTAAATTAAAAGTTCATACAGGTTTTGATAATGAACCTGCCTTAAAACCTACAGTAAAACCTACACAGGAAACACAGAAAACGTGAACCTCACGACTCTCAGTGCACTTCTCTGAGTGTACTTACAAAACATAGCCAACAGATGGACCCAGTCTGCAAGGGTAGCACTAAGTATATTCAACCTATTTTAATCCAGTGTTGTTGTGCAGTGCACTCAAGTCTATTTTCCGTGCTTGACTTGATTAAACTGTGTAAAATAATCTTTAATCTGAATCCATAACCATTCTCGAGATTGCCTTAACCATGGGGTTAGGTGGAGGTAAAATGCAAACCATTTCAGAGATGAGTAAGCAACCTTTCATGCACATTTCTCATTTAAACTGAATGTTTCTACTGAAGTTGTCCATACCGTACATCAGCTACAGTACCATGCCCTTACAACACACAGTGGCCAATCAATTGGGCAGACCACAAATCAATCAGCACAGTAGGCCTACATACTAATAATAATTCACACATAAACCACTATGGCAATTACGTTCCAGTGCCACAGAGCATCCTGTAAACACACACATGTTCTCTAATATGTTCAGCAGTAGGCTACACATTCATATTGAAATGCATATTATGCTTGCAACTTGTCACACAGAAGCTTAGTGCACATTCTGTTATTATGACTGGAAATCTGGAATCAGCGGCCTGTTGAAGCTAGGCTGCCTAGCTGTGTGTGGGTGCCTGTTAGCTTATTGATTAGATTCTTATCAATCAGCTAACAGGGCTAACAGGCGAACATGGGTAGCAGCATCTTGGGTGGATTGCTATTATTCTGTGGTTGGTTTATTAGAAATAAGGGAAACCGGCTCAGTTGGCTGCCATGGGGAGAGGTTCTCCATGTAAGTTGTTTTTCTATAACCTATTTATTATCTAGTATTGTGTTTGTTTATTTGTCATTTTTGCTGTCCTGGCCTGGATCCAATAAAGAATCTTTGTCCCACGTTTCCAGTGGAACATCTTGTAACTTTGTTTAAAAAAAGTAAATGTTATTTATTTATACACACAGCGGTACAGGTGTTGGAGACCTGATCAACTAAGTATTAGTTTACTAATACTTACAGAGGCTTTAAGGGGTTAAAGGGAGAGAAGGTGGAGAATGTGAGAGAATGTGTCCATTGTATGACTCATTAACTCTGCACAATACAAGGGCTTGCAGCAGACTATGAACATGAGAGTAATAAACTATAGTCAGATGACAAGGTGACCCGACACTGAATCTAATGCCAAGGCATTGAGGCAAGACAGAAAGGATATGGATATTAACGTGAAGTTGTGCCAGAAGAACTCCTACTTCACATTACGAGGAGTAGGATGGGGTGTCATACAGTATACAGTAAAGCAAATATTTACCGTCCATGCATGCGTGTTGAAGGATTTATGCTGATCAGAAGTGCATTGCATGCTTTTGTTTTGATGGAGTTGTTGGAGCTGTGGCTTGCAGGGATGGAGAGGTTTATTTGAGATATTTTTAACAGTTTTCAAAGATTTGAATAAAACATGAGTAAATATAAGCCTCCATTATATTTTACACAGGGAGTTGAATTGAATATTTTATTAGACAACATAAGCAAACAGCACAATGTACAGTCAGGCATTTTGTCCAAAAAGGATTTCACCGAAGAAAGACCTTGCAGTCTTGTTTCCATGCTTGTCCCATACCCTTACACATGACATGAATAATAATTTAACACAGTAACAACAATTGATATAACAATAATAACTTGTAAACAACAACAACATATGAATTTCCTCTAAACAAGTTACGTCACATGCATGACACTTATCAATGCCAGCATGGATGACCTCTTGTAATTATGAATTAGGTTTGGTTTTACTCAGATGCTAAAGTTAAACATTTTTCAAACATCAATTTAATAACAATGTCTCCTCTTTTCATTATCTTTAATATCACAATTAGGGTTGTCCCGATTTTCCCATTTTCAAATGATCGGAAACGGATCTATCCCTAGTATCAATATTATACAGGACATTCCTAATCACAATAAAAAAATCGCATCCATAAAGTTGACTACTCATTATGAAGCACAGAGCAACGTTTTATTCGAGAATAGAGATGCGAGCAAATGAAAATGAGGTTTTTATTGAATTTCTGGCATCCAGTGAGCTGTTGTGTTGACTCAGCCGTTTCTTGTTCTAGGGCTGGATGCAGTTCCCAGGTTGACAGTCTGCTCTCCATCTTTTTCTGCTGTGTTTATTCTCTGAATGGCCTTCTCCCCAAATAGCGCAGCGCGCACGCGCACACACACACACACACACACACACACACACACACACACACACACACACACACACACAGCAGCGCCAATCAACTACGCTCATTTCCCAATTTTCCCCCCATCCCGTGCCTGTAACTTGCTGTAAGTGTCCTTGGTATGACGTTAAACTGCTCCGTTGTAACTACCACTGTTAATGTAGTGGGTGCATTTAGGGAGGAAACCACGTAACTCCATTTTTGATTGTGTTTTTTTTTTGGCATAAATCAGTGCTATTAAACACCCTTACGTCTGTGTGTTGGTTAAAACAATATTGAACTAATGGAAAGTATTAAAAAGCGTTTCGGACAAAACCTCTTAACTCCATTGGACCCTCAAACTATCTGCTAAAGCAGCTAAATCCACCACCTCTCCCTGTCTCATGCAAGTAATTGACAATATATAAACACCAACTTTGATGAGGCATTATTGCTTTGTTTTCAAAATATAAGGTTTTCTTCATTTCCTGAAAAAATGAGTATAAGAAAGGATCAACATATGGAATGTCAGAACAGGTCATCTCCATATATGGAGATCTAAGGGTTTGAGGTTTGAGGTCAGATGTAGAGTTGCTGGCCATTAAATATTGATGACATCAGGGATCTCCATATATGGGCTTAATATTGATGACATCATCAGGGATCTCTACCCTGATGATGTCACGTGATGTCACATGCTCCATCCCTGATGATGTCACGTGATGTCACATGCTCTATTACCTGGTGTGTGACTAACCCATACATTGACGGGAAATGCGCGATTCCATATTTTACTGCGACCTTCGGTCGCAATATAGTAATAATATAACATTTTGAAGTGTTGTAGTTGTTTCTTTCCGATAGTAGAGATTTGCAACCTCTGTGGACTGTGTGCTTCATAGCTTGCATACAAGAAGTACGAGTATACAGAGGTTTCTAGCACACACGGACAGACAGGTCTCTGGCCTTCGGCCATCCGGCCTAGTTGCTGTTGACCTGTGAAGTGCTTCTGAGTGACAAAAGAGTTCAATTTGAGATTATAGATTTAGTATCGTTGATGTTGTGTATACGTGTGATATAATAGAGGTTTTTGGAATGGAATGGAATTGTATTACTATTATTATTTTCTATTTTATCATAACTTGTACTGGTAACATTTAATGTAGCCACCGGAAATTAAATTGATTGGAGAAGAGGCCTACACAGACTGCTTTTGTCTGGGTAAAATAAGTTGCTGTCTATGGTGCTGAAACACTGTGAGGTGATGTGTGTCGGGGTCTCAGGGGGTATTAGGCCTGGTCGTAGCCACGGGGCCAACACTACAAAGTCTTAAACATTAATTCATCATGTAAATGTGCTCTTGTGCCGCAAGTTTGCGCACCAGGGGGGGGGGGGGGGGGGATTCATAATGTAAAGCACCTGCATGATGTAATACCATGTTAGGCCTACTTGACAATGTACGATGATGTATCACAGTATTACGTTTTTGTCCCACCCACACTTTACCAGATGTTCTTTAGGCAAAGCCTGCTCCTGTCTGAGTCATATATCATTGGACGGGGGTCCGGATAACGTGCACATTACAGTACCATGATATTAAGGCTTTAGGACAAGGTAACAAATTTTGATTGCATTTGCTTTAGCTACAATAGCTAGCAATTAACTTAGTAATTCTGAAACACTCTAAGAAGGTTGGGGACCACCTGATGACCTCTCTTACAGGCCAAGGCTTTATCCATTATAATCGCATCTTTGATGTATTTACAAACAAAATTAGCATTTTAATTTAAATTCATGATCAAGTTTTAACCAAAGCTAAAAAGGGGCTCAGAAGTATTAATACAAAATTGTAGACAAACTGCCTAGGCACTGGGGCAAAATAAATAAAAGGGTAGGGCCTAGATGCAAAACGTCAATCCAATATAAAGCCAGACTGATAACTCTGACTTTTAGGGGAGCTATTCCTTTGTGTGAGGCCAGTTATATGTCCTTGAATCAAATGACTAATTCAGAGAGAAATGGTGAGATTGGTAATACATACTTCTTGTGTTCCAAGAATAGAATGCCACAGAAATATGCAGAGGATATAACCTTGAGGATCAATTCCCCTAAGAAAGCTGCAAACCTGTTACTGCCCAAGGTTTACTAGTATGCAAATACTACGGAATGTACTTCCCATTGCAATCAGAACTGCAGATTTGCTCCCAATCTTCCGCCGCAGTCTGAAAACACCTCTTCAGACTCCATCTTAGGCCATAGCACTTGCCGTAGTACTTGACCTAACCTCGACCTCCTACAGGCGTATGAAAAGGCTCAATTTATGTATCTTAGATAGCATTTTTATGTAGACTTAGAGAGCAGTTTATGTAGACTTACAGTATAGCATTTTATGTAGACATAGCACTGTATAGTATATATATATGCATCGTTTCATTATATAGATTTTCCACTGTTACGCTCTTAGCTTACGTATGATTTGTATGTATTTGATGTATTGCTATGCTTTTTTATTCTTTGTTCTTGCTTAATGTAAATTGCTCTGGATTAAGAGCATCTGATAAATGCTTAAATTGTAAATTGTAATAAGGCCTCTCTGGAGTCATGTGATTCCACCTAGCCTGGTAGTCGAGACCTGTGCTCCAAGGAGCTCCACTTCATATATTGGCTTAACCCATTCAGGACTGATGCCGATTCTAAAAAAAGGTCTTCCTAAAAGTTTTCTCAAAATCCTTTGTTTCTATGTCAGTGGTGTTTTTTCCAGCGACCCGCCCAGAAGCAAAGATTTGAGTTAAAAACATTCACCACATTTGCACCACATTTTCACGATAAAAATAAATAAATAGCAGATCTACAAGCTCGAGCTTGCTATGAGCTTGTAGATCTGCTATTTTTCAATAGCTAAAGTATAGCATAATGCTTAAAGATGGAGTGCTGTGATTTTTTTCCACCCTAAAACATGATCATCGGGTCTTATTGTTATATAAGGAGGTATACTTTTTTCAAAAAAGTGTACAGTATTTGTTAAAATGTTGTTTTTATGTGGGCTCGCCCACCAGTTTATTAAGTATGTCTGGTTTGCCTGGTGGGTGGTGATGGGTGGTGATCCACCTGAACTGAAGCCGCACTCACAGCGGTAGTATGATAAAGGGGGAGGGGTTAGGGGAGGGGCTGAGTGTGATGTCACTATATGTATACTGTTTATTTCATTGGCTCGTTTGACTGTCAAGGGTTCAGCCTCCAGGAAGAAACCCTAAATACAAAGTTAATGCACCATTGCACATAAAAACGACTCCAGGGTGTCTAATGAAGTACTGTCACCTCATAGACACAGGAAAAACTGGAAAAATAAAAAAATTGTGGCACAAACATTGTGGCACTCCCTCTTTAAAACCCTTTAAAACCCCCCCTTCTCCGCTCACTCAATTGGCTCCCGGGTCGCTGCCCGCACAGAATACAAAACTCTGATGCTGGCATTCAAAGCAACCAAAGGCATGGCAAAGTACATGACCCATATCTCACAAGTATGATCGTACCCTACAAACCCTCCCGCGGCGTGCACTCAGATCAGCCAACGCAGGGAAGCTGGAAGTACCTTCACTAAAAACGCCGGGACAACGCTCCACACGTCCCAAACTCTTATCCCTTCTGGCTCCAAAACTATGGAATGCACTTCCCATCACAATCGGAACTGCATGCAGCCTCACTCCCAATCTTCCGCCGTAGTCTGAAAACCAACCTTTTCAGACTCCACCATGGCCCATAGCACTTGCCCTAGCCTAGCCCCTTAGATAGCACTTATGTAAACAGACTTATAGCATGTTACGTAGACAGCACTAGAATTGCATTTCATGTAGTCATAGCACTTTATAGTACACATGTATAATATATAATATAGCATAGTATGTATAGTTTACATGATATAGATACTCCACTGTTACGTTCTTAGCTTACGCATGTTTCATGATAACTACTTTTTATATATGTGATGTATGCCATGCTTTTTGTTATTGCTTAATGTAATACTGCGTGAAAAGAGGAGTTAACGGGCAATTATGGGCACTGTATTTTGCCCGTAAACCTCAAGTTTAGCGGGCATATACAGTTAATATATACGGTAATATGCAGGTGTGATGGTACAATTCGTGAGTTTACCGGAGTTTGTTGGAAAGTTTAACGGGAGTTTCCTGTAATATACACATCCGTATTCCATGCTTTTTGCGCAGTGTAAATCGCTCTGGATTAAGAGCGTCTGCTAAATGCCTAAATTGTAAAACACCAAAAGGGGTTCCCGCACAGAATGGGTTAAGCAGCTGTAATGCAAACTAGACGCCATTTCTGACATCTGTTAAATTCTGTCCATCTCCATCTGCACTCAGTTCTCAGTCTGCCTCTTAGAAGTAGAAAATATGATTTTGAATACTGAATATTAGACAAGACTTACAACTGCCATTATTACTGACTTTTTCTTTTTTGATTGTACACTTTATTAGTCAGAAATGCAAACAAGCATGTGGTACAGTCAGATAAGGCTAAAAGGATAACACAAAAAAGTCACGGGGGCTTGTTTCCATTGTTGTCCTGACACCAAGACACTTCACTAGTCTACATGCCCTCACTTCCACAGCACAGTACAGTACATGACTAGAACCATAGGCCGACAGAACAATATCTTGGATTTGTAAAACAGCTCAAAGTAGCACGGTCCACTTAAAGGAGAATTCCATACTAGAAGGCTTTCTTACCTTTATTTGTAGTTGTTACGTCCCCACCAAAGAGGTCCAGGTGTTATTTTGTGCAAAAGCTCCTTATTGGCTATTTCCCCTACCATAATCCCTAAATGAATTGCATTGAATCGAATGGGGCTATGGGGTGTTGTGCTAATTCGCTTATTTCCATCGGTCGAAATTATGATTTTTTTGTATATATCCTCTCTTCATAATGTAAATAATATCCCAAGTGGCACACTTTACTACTTATTTCGATGAAAATAAGCGAATTAGCACAACACCCCATAGCCCCATTCAATTCCCATTCAATTCCCATTCAATTCATTGAGGGCTTATGGTAGGGGAAATAGCCAATAAGGAGTTTTTGCGCAGAAAAACACCTGGACCTCTTTGGTGGGGACGTAACAACTACAAATAAAAGAAAGGTAAGAAAGCCTTCTAGCATGGAATTATCATTTAAGACCAATTTTATACTTACTTGCATGACCGTGTCACTTCTGAAAATAGCTGATCTACAAGTTTACAACACAACACAGGGTTGTGAGCTTGTAGATGACACGCACGCACGGACAGACAGACAGACAGACAGACAGACAGACAGACAGACACTCCTGAAACATTGACATTTTGATTTCCTTCCTACTGGGTGTTACTGCATGACTGCCATGAAAACTATGGCACACATTAGCAGCAGCACAGAGGAACCAATGAAGTGTCTCTCCTAGGCATTCAAGTTAAAATAAAGCAGTAACCTGGTTTCTGATCTAATAATATTCAATTCTCCAATGGCAATTCGCGCCTACTTGTGTGCACACGCCTGTGTGTGTCTGTGCGTGTGTGCAAGTGTGACAGAGAGAAGAGAGAGAGAGAGACGTCATGAACCTGGCTCTGGCCAAGGGAAGCGGTGAAAGGCAGCCAAGTAGAATTTTCCTGGCAGAGAATGAAAAGCTTCAGACACTCAACTACAGAGAACATATGGACAGAATGGAGAGAACTAGAGAAGGACAGGACAGAAGAAAAGAGAAGAGAAGAGAAGGGAGGAGAAAGGCTGCAAACCTGCTACAGTGTTGCGGTTCATTTCAATCAGTTAAGTAATGGTGTCTAGCTTGAACACAATAATCAAAGCTCTCCCTTTGAGCAAAACCCACAGACAGATGCATTATTTAACTACTGGCTTATTTTATAGGCTAAATAATTTGTGTTGTACTGTGGAGACAGACTTTGGCCTGTTACCAAGAGTTGGGAATCAGTACCTGAATTAGATGCATAGCAGATATGGACAGATATTATGTAAGAATATTGATACTGCTTTCCAGATGAGAGTAGATTCTGCACCATATCTGCAGGAGTGCTGGACCAAATAGTTGATGCTGCGGCCCAGCCAGCCCATGCTATTCTAACTTGTACTCGTTTATTCTATCGTATAATCACATTCTGCACTCTGAACACTTTGTTGTGCAAGAGTTACACAACTTTAGGCACAAGGCAAGCTATAGCTTCTCTAACATGCTTTCTTTCGTGGGAGGAGAATGTTGACATCAACTTCACAACCATGCAACATTAGGTAAAACAAATCCTCTTTGAATATCTCTGGAAGAACAGAGAGATAAGAGGTTGAGAGGACAGAGAGATAAGAGGTTGAGAGGACGAAATTACTTATTTACCGTATGCCTGGCTTGTCGCACGATGGATCTACAAGCTCACAATGCGTATGCGTTGTGAGCTTGCAGATCGGCTATTGGCACCATCGTACGACAAAGTTTAATTATAGGCATGGAGAGGTTAAGACCACTCACTTCCCAGAAGGGTAGCCAAGCATAGCGGGGCTATGCAGCACACTCTGCACCAATGACAGTGCGTCTGGGACAGTCAGCAGATACTGTACTGACTGCGCCCGGCCGTATCGCTCGCTCAGTAGTTTCGCGAGGAGAGGACGCGTTGATGTACAACCCTCAGCTCGCATTTCTGCTGCCTCATGCCATCATCATCGGCTTTCAGAGGGAGAGAGAGAGGGAAAGAGAGAGAGACAGAGGCTGTGAAAGACAGAAAAAGAGAGGTAGAGAGGGAGCGATGGGGCAAATGTGAAGAAGATGAAGTTACTATGCAGCGCAAAGTGAGACTTAAGCACTTAAGGCCTATATACTTCATTATACGACGAATAGCACAAACAATAGATTGATAGATATAGATGTTTTACATTTCAGCAAATGTGTGAAAATTCTTGAACGCTTTCACCTAATGACATGCCCAAGACAGGGATGTCAGGGGTTGACAGAGGTTAAAGGAGAATTCCATGCTAGAAGGCTGTTTTACCTTTCTTACCTTTCTTTGTAGTCGTTACGTCCCCACCAAAGAGGTCCAGGTGTTTTTTTATGCAAAAACTCCTTATTGGCTATTTCCCCTACTATAAGCCCTCAATTAATTGAATGGGGCTATGGGGTGTTGTGCTAATTCGCTTATTTCCATCGAAATAAGTAGTAAAGTGTGCCGCTTGGGATATTATTTACATTATGAAGAGAGGATATATACAAAAAAAGCGATGGAAATAAGTGAATTATCTAACACCCCATAGCCCCATTCAATTCCCATTCAATTCAATGCAATTCATTTAGGGCTTATGGTAGGGGAAATAGCCAATAAGGAGCTTTTACACAAAATAACACCTGGACCTCTTTGGTGGGGACGTAACAGCTACAAAGAAAGGTAAGAAAGCCTTTTAGTATGGAATTCTCCTTTAATGGAGACAGACAGAAAGAACCAGATACAGACACATATAGGTACAATCAATGTAGGCACAATTTTCTCTCATCACGGTGCAGAGAGTAAAAGAGTGAGTAAGCAAAATTGAGACTTCTCAGCAGCTTTGTGTGAGTGCTCACATTGCAACTACTTCCAGTCCAGAGATGCCACCAAAGTGGAACTCAACAAAAAGGTCAACAAAATCATGTCCAACTTTCTACAATAAATGTCCTCTGTGTTACCTTTCAACATATCCAATATAGGCCAATATTTTTAAATGGTATGATCCTGTATTTGCCATAATAATTAATGATAATAGTTTATCCTCAATCCTTTGACCTCATCGTGTGATGTAGTAGAACCTGAAGTGACCAACCTGTACTTCCTCCTTCCTTACAACAGTATTTTCTTTTGGCGTTTCCTATCCTGTTTCTCCATTGGCTTCCATAGTAAATACAATATAAAATATAAAAACCTCAAACAACCAATCTATGAGTGGCACATGCACTCGGCACTACAGTAATATTGCAAAAAGTAATGTGGGGCTCGTTTTACACCCTAAAAGTCCCCCCCTCCCCCCCCCCACCAAATGACTACTTCATATTCACCAAAACCAGACCAGAACTCCCACCACAGGACCCAGGCAATCAAGTAATACCTTTGCAACCACTATATTAATGGCAAGTATTTCCTACAGCTTTAAGTCCAAAAATCTTAACTAATAACTAATCCTTTAACCACTTGAACCCTATTTTATATTTTGGCTATTCAAAAATAAATATTATATCTATACAGGCTCACAACAAGTTGCATCATGAGCTTGTAGATTGGCTATTTTTTTTCCTTTGTTTACTGTACATTTTGGAACATTAATCATGAATCAATTAATCTTTTCTTATCAGGGTCCCTTCCCTCGCACAAACTCTTTTCCTAGATGGGGGTCCACGGCTAAATACAAGACCAAGGAGCTGATCGTGGACTACAGGAGCACACCCTATTGTCATCGACGTTGTTGCAGTGGAAAGGGTTATGCAGTGACTTCAAGCTCCTCTGCATACACATATGAAGACAGTTTCCACCTCACTGCCATTAGAGTCTTAGACTGTCGAACAGTGCCCTGAGTGTCTTTCGATTATTCATTTTAATAATCGAATAATCGATTATTCATTTAAAAACAAGAGTAATTTTTCTGTTTTACCTCTTTTGTATTATTGTACTCTAATCTCTAAGCCTTTCAAATGCAATGTGCCATACAAATAATGAAATAAATTTGCCTTGCTTAGTTGCCTTACCTTCTATCTGTTACTTGTCTACTGTATACATCTGCTGCTTTGTTTTTACCTTGTGTATCTGTTTCTGCTGCCACCCACCCATGCACCCACACTACACTTCACCTCCAAACGGACATCAAAACATGGATGCAGCATTTTATTTGGGTGGTGGTGGAGTGAAGTACCTGCCCACTGAGACTGCATGGATTCCTCTGCGCCGGTGCCTCCAGCTTGGCCGGGCATTCCAACAAACACAATTTACTGTGTTATATTATATTGCAAGTGGGAAGCCAGCAGTGTTCTCTGTCGCTATCGATCCGATTATTCAAACTTACTGCAGATCTCCCAGACGAAGCACCGAACAGGGCATTCTCAAGGCTCATTCATAGTCTGGATCTTCGGTGGTGAGGTGACCACCGCTCCGGTGGTGAGGTGACCACCGGAGCTGAAATAGCGGTGGTGAGTAAAAATAGAGAGAAGGGCTAGGGCGGTGGTTTGCTCTTCACCGCGGCTCGTGACGTCATGTTGTAGTTCGGTGGTCACCTCACCACCGAAGATCCAGACTATGAATAACGCTTCAGTCGCCGCCCCCTCTTTGTAGAGCACACAAAACAACATCATAGATGCCTCCACCGTGCCATCACTCAAAAAGCCTCTTTCAAAAAGGCTTCCTAAGACTTGCAGTTCCCAGCTACGCGACAACCCATGTTTGATTGTCTTTTGACAGCCTGTGTTTGATTGTCTTTTGACAGCCCACGTTTGATTGTTTTTGGTCTTTTCTCAATTTCTTTTGTCTGTGTTTAGCCCCGCTAGCAGCAGGGCTCTAAGGATGGCTTTGTCAGTTGATTTGCCAGTCGCATATCTCAAAAACTACTGGTTAGACTTCCATTTACAGAATCCTGCATCCAGCCACATTCACTCTATAGGATGCAGCCATATGGTCTCAGCATAAATGTGGAGAGAGGCAACAGAAGAAAGATGCATTGGCTGCTGGTAGGCAAAACACAACTTTAAAATAGCCGATAAAATGCCATAGTTATGTTTCTGTCAGTGAAGATAGGGCTCTGTGGAACAACATAAACCCCCCCCCCCCCCCCCCCCCCCCCATCTCGCATCTTCGGTATTCGTCATGCGCTGGTGTGGGAGGAGAGATACTGTACAGTATGGGGTGTGTCACACTGCTATTTTGGAGTCAATGATTGAGGACCACGATTTATGCCATCCTCCTACACTTGTATCATGTCTACCAGCATACAGTGAGTCGCAAGCTCATCCATTGCTATTTTCAGTACACTTTAGCTGGTTCACCCAGATGTATGTCTACAAAATCACACAAACCTGCTTTATATTATGCTATGCTTGTCTGTTTCATATCAGCAGTAGTTATTACAGTGGTTTGCATAATTGTGGGATATAGTATAGTATATGTATAATAGTATACAGTTTACATTAGTTATGGTACCCTTGGCCATCTATAAATTCCACAACTGACTGACTGTCTGTCTGTCTGTCTGTCTGTCTGTCTGTCTGTCTGTCTGTCTGTCTGTCTGTCTGTCTGTCTGTCTGTCTGTCTGTCTGTCTGTCTGTCCTATATCTCCAGAAATGTAGTTGTGTTCAACGTAGGTTCAGGAGTAGAGATCACTCTCTGCTTATCACGGCCACTCCCCGTTCTCAATCGCTTCCCTATACCACACTTGCCCTCACTCATGAGCCACTCCCCATTCAAATCACCTGTATCCACTACACCTGCCTCCACTCACCACAGCCTAATCCTTGCTGCAATCACCACAGTATAAATACACTTGTGATCTCACGGCCGGCTTGTTTGTTCTGCTTCACAACAGACATGGGTCGTGACTCGTGTGTAGGGATGTCCCGATACACTTTTTTCGTTCCAGATCCGATCCCGATACCACAATTTCTGTGTTGGCCGAATACCGATACCAGAGAATGATATTTATAATAATAAACAAGAATTGATGACATCAATTAAATACCAGCTGCTGCCTTATATCCCATGGCTGAGAGGTCGGCTAGAGGCAAAAGGTGTGTGGTTGCCTAGAGACAACGTAGCCAATCAGGACGATAGATTGTCAGTACAGCCAATGAGAAACATAGGTCTCAGCTACAGCAAGTGGGCGTGAAAGCACCGCAGAGAGAACATTGACCAGCTGTGCTTACACAGCAGCTGGTAAAAAAAGAAAATTAATTATTTTATCTTGTGTTGTTTATAGCAGACTCCTCAATCAAATGTGCACTTGCAGTTTGGGCAACTCGAAAGCAAACTCCACATGCCCCAACATTTTATTTACTTGCCATAGTGTCAACCCCTTTAATACCCCTGTGCCGGATCAGTGGTTAGACTGGCATATTTGCACATACCGAAAAACCAAAAAGATACCAAAAAGCGCCAATACCGATACTTTTCCAATAACGATACAGGATCGTGATATCTCTAGTCGTGAGTACTGCTCTTGTAGATCGTCTGTTTCTGCCATTCAATGCTTTCAAATTCATCGTCCTCCACCCCAACCACCTCCTTCGTCCTCGATTATTGCTTTTCCTTCTGTCTCTTACTTCTCTAGCTCTAGGAATCCAATGGGGGCAGTGACCGAGCAGAGACGACCTCCTTGAGCTCAAGTAGAGCAATGATGGCCGTCAGCTCCCGAGACTTCCCCCCCACCCACTCACCCAGATTCTCGTCCTAACCTTGGGTTCCTCATCCCATTCCACATTCATCTCATTTTGTTTCAATAAACTGTCAAACATAACTTCCCACTTGGCTGAGGAGCCAAGAGAGAGCAATGTGTGAAGTACTAAGGGTAGAATAAAAGCTTATTATCAATAACCTAACGAAAGTCAAATTGATCAGCAAAAGTCAAATATTCCTAAAACAATAATTTATATATTAACTGTAGTTATTGCAAAATAAAAAGTACCTACATTTCATGACAGGTGGATTCTAGAAATGCCTTCTAAATCTCATGGACCCCCAAAATATCCATAAATTCACGGCTTCATGGGGTGTGTAATTTATAGACAAAATTGTCATTCCAACTACTGGAATTATGTGGCACTGGCCATACAGGAAATAAGACATATCATCTGGGAATGTTTCATCTTGATATGTCTGGAGGGAGTTTAAGGTGGGTGAAGTTTATCTAAACTCTGCCAGACTTCTCTTCTCCCTACACCCGTGTGTGTGTGTGTGTGTGTGTGTGTGGGTGTGTGTGTGAGTGTGAGTGTGTGTGTGTGTGTGTGTGTGTGTGTGTGTGTGTGTGTGTGTGTGTGTGTGTGTGTGTGTGTGTGTGTGTGTGTGTGTGTGTGTGTGTGTGTGTGTGTGTGTGCTCCGAGGCGCACCGAGGCACAGCAGAGATGGGAGCGCAAAATGAACTGTACTCCCATAGATTATCATGACATCATATAAAATGCTCATATGCCATGTTAGCTATACAGTTTATAGATCATGCTGAGTATTTATATTTAAACAAGATTAAGAAAGTCTCCACTCGGATCCCCACACACAGTGACATGTTTACGCACAGACAGACATCTGTACACTAGGTGTGCTCGTCTGACCATATTTCGTATTCGGTCTCCTTCGGTGTCCACGTCTATAACGAGACATCTTTGCACTTATATATGCCTTCTCCGTCTCCAACTGTTTTTACTCCTCATTCATCTGCCACATTGATTTCTTAATTTCCTTGATGCGATTGCATTCACACCTAACCTGACTTCGTCAGAATGCGGCAGTATTGAGTTCACCAGTTCCCTCATCCTGCCTGCATCTGGGATCTCTCAAGCAGAAACGATGAACCCGGAAGCAGCGGGACAAACATTTGATATCTCCATAATAATTTCGAGTTGTAGTCTTGTGTTTACATTTGCACTGTGGCAGCGCTTCAATATGTCATAAGTCTCACGTTGATCCCGCCTCTAGCGGCCTCATACAGCCGCATATCGCTCCGGCCAGAATTGGACCGGAGTGTATCATCTCTGCCTGAGAGTTCCCAGACTCTCCCTGCTGGCAGAATGCAAATGTTGTCCAGCAGGGGGAGTGGTTTCACCAGGCTAATTCACACATGCAGTGAATCGAAGTCAGGTGCGCTTGGAAGCGAAGTGAAACCCACGTTTTTAGTAGGAATTGAAAGTAGAATGCGGTTGCACATCAGGATTCGAATGAGCCTTTACACCTGCCAAACGAAGCACACTTTCCGACATTCTGGTGCGAATGCGACCTTTGTTGGCTGACAGCAAAACTAAATGGCCTACAGGAGAGATGTCGACAAGCTGACACAGTGCAAGGAGATTAGTCCATGATGGGCCAGGAGAGATCTCGGTACCACTAAAAACGGACAAGACACATGTGGTACATTTTGTTCATCTGACATCCAGGAGTGATAAAATGTGTGATTGCAGTTTCAGAAGGGCATCTGAGTTATAATAACTTTTATGCACATTTCTGATATTTGTTTTACCATGGATGGACATGAAACATCATAATATAACACCAGACAGGCTGAATTATAATTCTGGTATAGTATCAAATAAAATCTTAAATCTACAACCAAAACAAACAACCACCAAACATCCCATCTCAAGTAACGATGTGAAAACACCAGACATCTTTTAAAAATACCAAGATGTCCTTAAAGTAATACATACGTTCTCTTGTCTAGACATGTTGTGTATTTGCTTTCAGCTAGTGCTACAATGAATGACACTCAGCAGATTTGATGGTTGGGCGGACCCAGACCTGATTTACAGTGTGTGACTGCTGCAGCAGAAATATAATTTTGTGCAGAGTCAGCCCAAATACACTAAGGGCCAATTCATACTCCTATGTTACCGCTGTTTCGGCGCTGTAGTGCCGAAATGATTTTGGCTCGTCAGAAATTTTCAGTAGCACCGAAGAGCCGACTTTAGGACGGTACCCGCCCCCCCCCCGAACCTCAAATGACGTCACATTGTAGGCTCTACAGAGCCTACAGTATGAATCGGCCCTAACACTGACATCTCCCTATTCATGTGCATTCTGTATGTTACTGTACATGTGTACTGTACTGTACAGTATGTAGTGATTATTTTGTGTGAGCCAGTCCCAAGAGGAAGTTTATTGTGTGGCACTGGGCAGACCACCAGCACAATGTTTCATTAACGATTCTGGATGATTCTGTGTTGTTTTTGCCCTCACTCTGTGGGATGCAAAGTCCATTGGGAGTAGGCTACTCCTGTGAGAAGATGCAACCAGCTACAGTATTACACAGTGCCGGATTAATCCCTCGTGGTGCCCGGTGCTATACGACCTGTTTCGGTGCCCCCTGGGACTGTGTGTGTGTGTGTGTGTGTGTGTGTGTGTGTGTGTGTGTGTGTAGCCGCTTCACCGTTTTAGCGCCTTTGCTACCACCCGCTTCGAATGTTATAGTAATCACCAGTATGTTCTTATCTGGACCATGGACCATTTCCACATACTGCCTACCGCGAGTAGGCCATTAGGGAATGCGGAAGTGAAAACATTGTGAAACTGACTTACATGGCCGGTTAAGACTGATATGAGGTTAGGGGACTTACGTGGCTGGTTTAGACTGAGGTTAGGGGTTAAGGATATATTCAGGGTTATGGTTAGTAAATAGTCGGACAACACAACCAAGACAATGGTTGACAACAACGTCAGTATGTGGAAATGTCCATACTGGCTGCATTGCATGCTGCTGATAACGGCTGATGACAGAGATTAAATCATGTGATATCATCCGAAGGCGCTATTGCTACTACATTCTGGCACTTTTGCGGCGATAGTTGAGTCTTGTTTCACTTTCTCCCCGCCGTTTTATTCAGTTTTTTTTAAGGGGCTAGCCCCTCCTATATTCATTAGTGTAGATTTTCATCTTACACAAACAATAAATTCCCATTGACAATGAATGGAGAATTTACATCATATGTGACTGAGCAAATCGGCTTAGTGTCTATTCTTGTCCTACACAAACACAAAGTGGAGATTTTTTTTATAATCTGGGGACACCCCCAAAATAATTTGGCGACCCCCCCCCCCCCCCCCCCCCTCAGGTTGAGAACCCCTGCCCTAAAGCCCTTGTGTAAGCCGGCCCTTCCCCATCACATAATAATGGAGTACATTTAGCCACTGTCATTGTACACGATACACACTGCCATGAGTGGGCAACAAAAGGCTTTAGAAATATGAAAGTACTGTAGGTATACATCAACTCGACTGTCATGAACAGTTATGATTATTATGATGAGTGATGACCTCTGTCAATAGATTCCTTATATGGCTCTCCAATTGTGCTTAGGAACAAATAATCTGGTATATTGAATAATGGTAAATAAAACTTTTGACTAATAAGGGTACACCCCTTATAAGTATACAGTAGGCTATATCAGTAAGACAAACTCAATATAAATGTGCTTAGAACTTTAAGCTTGGTAGGATACAGTATGTAAGGCCCAAACCGCAACAATGCAACAGGCAACTCCTTGCAACAAAACAGTTTTAATTAATATTCAGTGATTTCACTTAATTCAAATATCACTTATTTTTTTGTTTTGTTGTGATAATCCTCCCTACTATAGAGTGTGCTGGGAGTTCCTCCCTGTCCCCAGTTAACCCCTGGGGGTAAAAAAACCTTAGGTTTCGTTTTTGACTCTCTATCCTGATTGGACGAAAGGCTGGGTCCCACAGCCAAAAACGAAACCTAAGGTTTTTTGAGTGAAATCACTGAATATACCTTTAAGGACATGTCACACCAATGCAACTCCTTTCAACTGCCATTGGGATAATGGTTTCATGCAACTACTCGCAACCAATTCTGGTTGCAAGGAGTTGCATGGCGAATCATTGGAGCGGTTTGGGCCTAATATTTGTTGTCTTGATTGCAGTACTATTTTTCAATACTGAGTAAAATAGTTCCTCCTGGCAAGTTTGCCATGTATTTTCCGAAAATGTAATAAAATTGAATCATAATCCAGACAATTTGGTGAGGCCAGAGATTTACACCTGTATGTTTATGTTAGTCATGTGGCCTGCAGTCCAGTCAGTAAATAATGCACAGAATTCATCAATCATGCCATCGAGATTTTATATCATAATGACATTTCTCAGATTTCTTGCTTTGAAAGAGAGCTAATTTGCCTAATACTAACGAGTTATGGAACAAGAGAGCCAGGGTCATTAGTTGTTGTAAATATAATTTCTAATTTCATCATTCACTTCACTCTAGTCTGGTCCCAATGTTCTGTCAAATGAATAAACTCTTGTTTTTGGAATACATATAGCCAGTGATTGTGTTTCACATTGGTCAATATTTCATGTTGAGATGGAAACAAGAAGTCATGTGACACCATAAGAAACATATTGCTGATGACGGCATGGAGTGCAGAGTCACTGACGAGGGGCATTCATCACAGCTTTCATTTCACCTATGGCTGCAATTTCACAGCTGCAACAAAACAATACTGCAGCTGCACCTGTATGGTTGACTGCGGCATTGCTGTGTCAAAGATTTCCCCATGCGATTCAACACAAAATGTAATGTTACAAATGGGTAAATTAAACATTTTTTTTGTGTAGCTGAGCTGACACAACTCACACAACTATAGCCTATATGAAAAGAAAAGCCCCATCATATAGTCATCATTACCAGATTAGGCGGAGCATGCCCAGACCAAAATGAAATGAACTCTCTCTGCTGATCAAATGCAAATGTGTCAGGATTACTTATAACTGATGTTAAACAGACTCTAACTGTGCACTGTTAGAACTAAGTTATAATCTCTGAAGGTTGTTTGGCTTGGCTATCAGTGAGCCAAAGTAGTATTCACCATGTTGCTCTCAGGCTAAACAACCATTTGAATGAGAAAAGGGAATCATGCTTTAGCTTAAAATCCATATTCCCGGAAAGAATAACTTAATACAAGTTCTTCTGTCCACAACCGTATAGTCCAGCAGGCTAAACAGATGCTCCTTTCAAAAGCACAAAGACATCATGTAAGATTTGTCATAGGCCAGTGGCTCTGCAGAGCCCCAGGTGCAGAGGATTCTTAATGTACACCATCTGGAGACAAGTTAAGATCATGACCCTCATTACTGGCATCATACAAGGGAACATAGAAAGAGTAGCGCTGCTCTCTCTCTGTGTGTGTGTGTGTGTGTGTGTGTGTGTGTGTGTGTGTGTGTGTGTGTGTGTGTGTGTGTGTGTGTGTGTGTGTGTGTGTGCGTGTGCGCGTGCACGTGCGTGCGTGCGTGGCACTGGCATCAATAGGTCTGATGGGTGGATATTTGTAGCTGCACCAAATATAGCTTATGTCCCAGGTGTGAACATGAGCACAGTGATGTTCACTGGACAGAATTAGTTTTTATTTTTTTTATTTTTTGAAAAATTCTAAAGAAAATATGTTTTTTCCAGAGTTTCCTATAGATTCTTATTGTCGGGCTATTCTTATTGCATTCATTGCCAATGGCAAGTTAGCTGATATAATGGCAAATTACCATTATAAGATCATACCAGCTAAGTATAAGATCATACCAGCTAACTTGTAGGCTGCCAATATAACTCAACAGCTTATTACTGCACCAAAGCACAGCCTGGAGGGACCTGGATTTCAATTCTTGCGCACAATAAATGCGTTGTTAGTTAGACTGCGTAAAATAGCCCATGGCTACTTGCCTACTTTAGCTCTTTGACACTGCACAAGTTTTTAAAACGATGTAGCGGTAGCGTACAGCCCCGTAGCCTAATTCTAATTTTCCTAAAATAGCCTAGCCCAATACGACAGAAAGTATAGCCTACCAACATGACATATAACCTTTACAAACTATAGATTATTTGAACATTGAAAGATTGAAAAACTGTATGCTTCCACCACACTGCGTGGCATGCGGTAGATAGATGTCGCCTGATAGGACAACCCCGTTTTCTGTCAAACACTGCTGCAATACCGCTATTAAAGGATCCGTGACTCTGCTGCTGCAGCAGCCACTTGCAGCCCAATACTCCCTGTCTGTCCTCCGGCATGTGCAACCACCACCACTCCCCTGTCGGGTGGTGGAGGATGCCGCTATGGCGCTACATAACGACACATGATGAGACATGACATGATGAAGATGAACGTGTGTCATTGAGTTGAGTGTGTTTTATTAGAACCCACCTCTGTCCTCTGCTGAAGCCCGGTGCAGTGCCCGCTGCTCCAGCCTGGTCGACACGGTGGAGAAGATGGATCGAGGTGAATGAAGATATAAAGACCGCACTAGATCTTCCCCCTGGAGAAGAGATGGGGGCAAAATTAAGGCGAAAGGGGGAAATGTGTGAGAGGGAGAGATGCTCGCTGCTCGCCGACCGAGTATTTATCCTTAACGCTATAGGACTAGGAGTCTGCCTTTGCGGAGAAGCACATCTCAGAGTGTTTGTGTGCGTTGTGCGTGCGTGGGAGAGAGAGAGAGAGAGACTACGTCCGTAGGCTACGTCGAGGTAATGAGAGCATGTGAAGGAGGAGGGATGATGCGCGTACGCCGCGTAGCTCGGAGAAAGTGAATCAATGAGGACAAACGTTACCTCTGGACTCTGGCTCTCAGGCTCTCTTCACTCCATCCAAGTCCATGGAGTTTGTTTTTGGATGAGCTGTAGGCTATGCCTGTATTTTTGTTGTGTTGTGTTAATTAAGTTAAAGTAGCCCGCATACCAAATGTAGGCTAGCCTAGGCATAGGCATATAGTTTGTTTTAAATTACACAACTCAATTGGTGAAAACTGTCTGCTACAGTGGCATTCATGACCTTTTGTTATTTTTATTATTTAAAAAAAAAAAGTAGGGCTACGTCCAATCCGTCCTCGTCCTCTGTGCATTCTTAAAGACAAGGGGTGAAAGGCCATTGCATTTACATCTAGGCAGCGGCTATAGGCAAAATATCATGCAAGAACATCGCCATGCTTGCTAGAAAATCCCTCCACCCATATGTTGCATTTTAAAACATCAGATGCCAGACTCCAGAGAATAGATTCAACTATAGGTATTATGTATACAATGTTTTTTAAACAATATTTTCCAGTCAGCTCGTATGACTAAGGCATTTGAAAGTGTGTGTCTTAGAATCGATGTAGAGTAGGCATCCTTATGGCTTGTGTCCACTGAACCAAGTTTGTGGTTGAACAAACTAAACAGTTTGAACAAACTACTACTTTTTGGATTGTTGAATAATAATGTTATTAATTGTCTCATTTGTCTCTGAATGATGAGCCTTCATGGGTATGTGGAAGGACGGAAGGTTGGCAGGTTGCTAAGGTATTTCTTGGTGGGTTAATTGCTAAGGTGTCATGAAAACATATTTTTAAATATAACTCCAATACCAAATGCAGAGGATAAAATAAAGCATAGCTTATAATTTCTCCATTGTTGTTGTGGTAGCCTATATCCTCCTACTTCCCTCAATCAGTTCCTGACATTACACAGGCCTAGTAGGGAAACGTCACCCTTTTTGCAAAAATATATATGTTAATGACGTTTAGAAGACTTTCCTGGGGGTCTTTATGTGTGTAATATGTGGTTTTAGATATTTTAGATTTTATCAGTGAGCCCAGTGTCTCTGATGTCATGGACACTGGGCTCACTGGACTTGGATGTTGTCTCAGTAAGACAGCCCTCCCCCTATCAACAAGGAGGAGCAGTGCACCAAAGCATTATGGGAATTGTAGTCCAGGGAGGAAGTGAGCCCCAGGCTATGGATCAGAGCTACATCCCTACCTGCTTTCTCTGCACCATTTAAGGTGCAGGCAGAGGCCTTTTGTGGCGGTTCTGGACAACCGTGGGTCCGACCGACTCGACACCGGGCACTGCAGTCCATGTGGGGGTGTGGAACTCAACTCAACTCAACTCAACTTTATTTATATAGCACATTTAAAACAACCATAGCTGCCACAAAGTGCTGTACAGTACATAGGTAAAACAGTAAGTAAACACATAGACTAAAAACACAGAATACAAAGACAACACACAAAACAAGAAAGGGAGGGGGGGAAGCAAGTTCAGGAACAGAGGTCTCATGCTGTGTTAAAAGCCAAAGAATAAAAGTGCGTTTTCAGTGAGGTTTTAAAAATGGCCAGAGAGGGGGCCTGCCTAAGTTGCAGGGGAAGGTCGTTCCAGAGCTTGGGGGCAGCGATTGAAAAAGCTCTGTCCCCTCTAAGCTTCCGCTTCGCCCTCGGGACCTCTAGCAGCATCAGGTCAGCTGACCTGAGGGAGCGGGCGGGAGAGTAGGGGTGGAGGAGCTCAGAGAGGTATGGAGGGGCGAGACCATTTAAAGCTTTAAAAGTAAAAAGCAGAACCTTGAACTGGATTCTAAAGTTCACTGGCAGCCAGTGGAGAGAGGCGAGGATGGGAGTTATATGCTCTCTCTTACGCGTGCCAGTTAGTAGTCGGGCAGCCGCATTCTGAATTAACTGGAGCCGAGCAAGGGAAGACTGACTGGCTCCAAGGTAGAGGGCGTTACAGTAATCCAGCCGAGATGTAATAAAGGCATGGATTACTGTCTCAAGGTGCTGAGTGGTTAAAAAGGGTTTTACCTTTGCCAGTTGTCGCAAATGAAAAAAGCTAGACTTCACCACTAAGCTAATTTGGCGATCTAGCTTAAAGTCGTTGTCCATTTTAAAACCTAGGTTGGAGACTGTTGGCTTCACAAACTGTGCCAGGGGGCCTAGATCAAAGGGAGGGGGGTTACCAGAACCATTTGGGGCGAACACCACCACCTCAGTTTTCTTGTCATTGAAGCTTAGAAAGCTTATAGGGCCATCCAGGCTTTAATGTCATCCAGGCAAGAGAGAAGAGCTTTAGGATCAGCGTCTTTCTTCTTTAGGGGAATATAGATCTGACTGTCATCAGCATAGAAATGGAACGAAATGCCATGTTTTCTGAGGATGGACCCTAGCGGCAGGAGATATAGGGAGAAGAGCACTGGGGCTAAAATAGAGCCCTGTGGAACACCATACGACAACGGCGCCGGGGAGGATTCTGAGCCAGCAGCGCTGACAGACATGGTTCTGCCCGTCAGGTAGGACCTGAACCACCCTAGCGCAGTTCCACAGATACCCACTAGGGAACCTGGACTATATATATCAATATTAATCCCGACGATATGAATCGATATAATAAAATTAAATAATCAATAAAAAAGTGATGTTGATGCTCATTAATACATCATACAGTAGTTCAACGCATGTGTCGATTACAGCCATACACACGTACATATGTACAGACAGACAGAGAGACAGAGACGTGCATTTATCAGATGGGGAAACTGACATTCTTGATAATAGGCCTTCACTGTTTTGACCTATTGTCAAAAGTGTCATGAGTGGAACATCTTCTGTAACAGGCAGTAATACTCTAAAGGCCTATTCATACTCCATGCAGTTTTAGGTGATTGACCACCTTGAAACTACAGCATGAAGTCACGCCGCGGTGATAAGCGACTCACCGCTCACCACAACACATCTCTGTTTTTACTGACCACCTAAAACTGAAATGAATAGGCCTTAAAGACTAAGTAGTAAGTTGTATACACCTGTTGAGTTCTAGAGGCCTGAATCTCAGCCTACACTGGATTAAGAGCCACTGTCTCGCCACCTTGATGACGGTGCCAATGTGTTGCGATCCAGCCCAGATCCGTGCTGAATGTGAACCCCAAGGAACTTGAAGCTGCTCTTCTCTCCACTGCAGTCCCATTGACGTGAATGCGGGCATGTCCTTCCTGTAGCTGACGCTGGGATGCTGACTTTGCTGATTTAAGTTGTAATCCTGACACCACGATGTCAGGGCTCTCACTTCCTCTCCGTGCAGGCCATCTCATCATTGTCTGTAATGAAGCCAATGATGATGGTGGTGTCAGTACAGTTTATGATGGAATTTGAGCTGTGTGTGGCCCCACAGTCGTGGGGGAACAAGGAATACAGGAGAGGAGCACACAGCCCTATGGGGTCCCCCAGCGCTAAGAGACACTGATGCTGGTGCCAATCAGCACCACTGGTCTGTCTGTCAGGAAGTCCAGGTTCCAGCTGGCGAGCTTGGAGGGTTCATCAGTAGGCATGTAACGATATATCGTATATCGATATATATCAATATTAATCCTGACGATATGAATCGATATAATAAAATTAAATAATCGATAAAAAAGTGCTGTTGATGCTCATTAATACATCAATGAAGGCACTGTCAAATAGATCTACATCTATCCTAAGATGCCATCAAAGAAGGCTTTTCTTTTACAGCTAGGTTCTAAACAAGAAAGCATGTTTACAGTTGTTGCACAGAAATTAAGTAATTTTACAGAAATGAGACAGACTCCATGCAGTCACTTTCAGTAGTAGAGTTCTGTAGAGGGGAGCTGTGTGTCTGTGACTGTACCCAGGTGATGGTCGTTGATGTATATACATCAAGGAAGGCAATTATGTTTCTGCACTGTCAAAAGTAATGCTATACTTCTTTTGCAATGTAGTTACATAAAAAATGTGAAAAAAGCTCAGGGGGAAGTTAAATGATTAAATGATGATTAAAATATCGTGAAAAATCGTATTATGAACCTCATATCGTGATACGAATCGTATCGTGAGTTGAGTGAAACTGTATTCAATTAAGCGAGTTTTCACAGACAATCCAGACATACAAAATGTGTTCCTCAGCTCCAGGTGGGCTAGGGGCCTAGGGCAGTATGTATATCATATCAGTGGATTCCAGTGGCTGCACAGGTTACTCAAGGAATCCATCAGACATTTTGTCATTACATTTTCTTTGACAATGTATACAGTACAGTACAGCAGGCCCATTTCTGCATATTTTCATATCTTTGCAATATAGCACTCCTGTGATGATGCTGGGAGCGACTCTTCGTATACTACTATGATTGATTACTGCAATGCACTTTACTCTCCACTTTTCCCAGTCGCTGCAATGTCCATATTGTTCAACATATCCTGTAAACCTCCTGTTTGGAGGTGAATAAAAAAACCCAAAAGTGCATTGCTTGGAGTCTTGGCAATCTTGCTGATCGACCAACCTTCACACTCTGCATTCTGTGAAAATATATATGTAATATATTGATGTACTTATTCCAGACTCATCATTCTCATCAAAATCATTGTATTTATTTCCCTTTGCAAGTTACTCATATCATTATCAAGTCATTCCACCACATTTGTTGCATTTATTGGTGGTTTATTTGGCAAAATCCACTTTGAGATCTTCACATAGCGTGAAACAGACAAAGAAGATATTTGGACTTACTGTAATGACCATGTACAGTATGTAATATTCAACCCAAGGTTCTACTAACTTTCAACATCACTTTACAAATTATATTTGTGTTTAAATTGTATACTACAGTATGTTTGGGCATCATTGGAAAAGAGAGCTGGCTCTCAATTGACCTCCCTGAATAAATAAAGGTGAAAGAAATTCAAGTGAAATTACATTGGAGATATCCTATGAGGACCATACCAGCTACAATACATTATTTAAATTATGGAAGTTTTTGTCCTATTCTTGTATTCATCAAATCAATCTGTAATTGCTCAATATTTAGTATGTTGGATTAGATATCTCAAGCAATATAAAAAAGAAAAAAAAGTCTATAGGCGTGTCTTTTCCGGGTTTTTAGACAGCTGGTGGATGGAAATTAAGCTCCACCCACGCGGCTGACTGCCGCGGGGGCAAGCATTTCCGGCAATCTGGCCGTCACGGCATTCAGCCGCATGGGTGGAGCTTCTTTTCCATCCACCAGCTGTCTAAAAACCCAGAAAAGACGCAGGCCGACAGCAGAACACGGCCGCGGCTGTCGGCTCAGGTCTGGAAACGCTGTCTGTATTTCCACCTCGGCCTCATTCCATTCCACATACCTCAGTCCTTGTCACACACCTGTTTCCACTCCCTCAGCTGCCCAACAGTGCCATGCCCATTTCTCACCTGAGGACACTTCTCCAATCATGCCACCACTATAAAACTGGACTCATTGCACTCACACTTTGTCAGTTCACAGATTCAGGTTTTGTTGTGCTACCATGGAGCTGTTGCCTTGTTTTTGTTCCTCTGGACCCTACCTTGAAGCTTATGGTAATTTGCTTGTAGTCTACCTTGTTTTTGCTTTTTGGACTGCTTTACTTCTGCTTTTCTTTTAGTAGTTGTAAGCTTGCCTTTTTCTGCATTATTTAATAAATGCTTTGATTGCACTCTGCTTTGCTGGTCGTGACTCTGCATTTGGGTTCAGTACATTTTTGCCACTGTGACAGACCTCAAATCCAGGTTAGAGGATCATATCTTAAGGAGAGGTTAGGGTTAGAGGCAGTAACATCTTCTGTATTCATTTATCCATGTAGGCTACTCTCAGATAAATTAACTCAGATTTTTACAGTGTACAGTACCTTGCAGACATTGTTCTGATCTGACACTGACTAAACTGTAAGCACGCCTTTCCCAATGGCGTCCGGCGCTTCTTTGAATGCGACCTGTCATCTCGCAGAGAGGGTCACAAAAAGGGAGAGGGGCACTTTTTGCAGCGAGGCTCCAGTTTCTGTCGTGGAGGTGTATAGAGTGACACTGCATTGTTGGGTTTATTCCACCCGTTCAGCAGTTTGATGAAACTCTGCTCCAAAGGAAGGTCGTCTGTGTCAAAGGCAGAGACGGCTGCCACACGCTAGAAATACAGCACTGCAGATTAGGTCATAGTATATAGCACTAATAGGGAATCCATATGGGTGTCCTTTCTGATCTTGCCTGTCTACTGTATGTGAACAAAATATGGATATGCCCGATTGTAATGAAACTGGTGGAAATGCTTAATATGCTTCCCTGAAGAAACTATCCAAAGGTTTGGTCTTAAAGAGCAAAGGTCAAGGTCACAATCAATGTAGTGGTCAAGAACGAGTGGGCAGACTTTCGTGAAATGGCAATTTGGGGTTCAGAGTCTTGTTCAAGGACACTTCGACACCTGGGGGGAGCCCGGGTTCGAACTGGCAACCTTCTTGGTTACCATCTGGGCCACTCTACCCCTGAGCCGTGTGTGTGTGTGTGTGTGTGTGTGTGTGTGTGTGTGTGTGTGTGTGTGTGTGTGTGTGTGTGTGTGTGTGTGTGTGTGTGTGTGTGTGTGTGTGTGTGTGTGTGTGTGTGTGTGTGTGTGTGTGTGTGTGTGTGTGTGTGTGTGTGTGTGTGTGTGTGTGTGTACACATGCTGCAGTAGGAAGTAGCAGATCAAATCTGGATAATGGACAGAGAGTTTGATAAAGCCTTGTCTTAGTGTTTGTAAACTGTGCAGTTTGCAGATGTGAGATATTGGAATGGGACGTCACTGCAGTGCAGAGGGATACAGTAGGATGAGGTTGTACAGTAGGCTCTATCAGGAGCATCTGGTGAAAGGTTGTGCATGCCATTACTGTATAGTGTACAGTAATTGGTACTGTACTGTTCTTTACTTAGCCACACCAAAGATAGCCGATCAGTTTTTTTGGTGCGTGACACTGAAGAATAGGCCTGTTTCCCTCTTAGCTGGAAAACGGATCTGTATGCTGTGTGAAATCACCGCAACGGCAAGAGTATTTGTAATTTTCCTTAGCAGGGTATTATTCATGGTGGCCCGTTAGCCATTGGCCTGAGTTGTAGGATTAGGACAGGGGTGGGGCCGTCCCACCCCCAATACAACTGGACCTCTACAATAACTTTGATAATAGAGAAAATACATCATAAATAAATACTAAAACCAGTAAGGAACGTTTATGCATGTAGCCTACTATGTAAACTCTTAATTTCCATTTTCCAGCCATTCAGTCGGACCCTCCAAAATAATTTGGCGACCCCCGGGTTGGGAACCCCTGGATTAGGAAACTATAGTTTAATTTAATTTTTGTTTTCTTTAGTTCATTCTGTGGACCCATTCTTTAGGACGGAGGTGTGACGGCCTCTGCAACGTGTGATTCAAATGACAACACAAAACAGAGAGCAACTAAGTTCAATGGCTGATATTAGCACTGCAGTCAACAAACACGGCATACAGTTTCACCTTGAGCTGGGGTTAAAGAAATTAATCCAGCAGCCAGGTCTTATCAGGTAAAACAGTTCATTCCGCTTCGTCCGTCCTACACCTTTCTGACAGGTGCTGCCCACAACACTCAAGTATCCATTTCTTGTGTCGGATTTTCCTATCCAAGGTGAAACGTACGAACCGCTTGATACTATACTGTATGATTGATGATGACAATGCCACGTTGGTCAAAATAGGCCTGGTATGGGAGCTCCAATGCAATGATCACCTATTGTCGCTTAGACCCTCACCTCAGACATGTAGATTCCCATGCAGGCACTTTGATAATGATAATGAATTTATTTATATAGCACATTTCAAGACATAGTCACAAAGGGCTTTACATAACAGGGTAAAAAACAACCACAACGTAGTCACAGTTACAACAAGATATCATTGAATGACAGCAAGCACAACATGAAAACATACACACAAAAATAGAATAAGGTATGCAAAAGGAAATTAAGAGAAAGCCTTAACTTAAAGGTGGGTTTTTAGAAGAGATTTAAAACATGACACAGATTTTGCAAGTCTTCCATAGTTTGGGAGCCCGGATTGCAAATGCCCTGCCACCTTTTGTGATAAGCTGGGCTGTGGGGGTCTCAAGGAGGGCTTTGTCTGAGGACTGTCTGAGGACTGAGGAGTGTGCGTGTAGGCTTATAGGGGAGATAGGGTGCTTATAGATAGCCATATTCTTGAATTATATCTGTTGAACAACAGGAGGCAAGAGAGTTGTGCTAGATCAGCATGTATGTTGAAAATTATGTTTGTTTGTTTGTTTGATGAGTTTATGAGGTCATAAGCACCAGCTGCCAGACTACATATGGCATTGTAACAAAAAATTGACCAACTGTCAAACTCTTTATCTCTTAAGATTATTTTTAGTGTGGCAACCAGACTATAGTTATTCACACTGTATTCTTCTTCTTTTGGAGTAACCTACCTAACTTCCGCTGTGACTGGCAGAGCTTTGCATAACGTTTGTAGTAGCTATGGCTGTTGTTGGTTACGTAACCAATCTATTGACAATGACATTGCCATTGCCACTGACAATGAAGGGAAAATGTACGTCATCTTGTCCAAACACAAACATGAAATGCCATTAACAATAAAGTTTAATGTTTGTTTTGTCACCGTTTGTTTTACATCACCATTACATCACCTAATCAACATGAGTTAGATTTTATTAGCGCCCCTCACTTCACATGGGTGTAATTTTTCAAATCAGTAAATTTGTCTCCAAACTACATGTGCCAAGACTGACTGATGTAATGGTGATGTAAAACAAACGGTGACAAAACAAACATTAAATTATCTTTATTGTTAATGGCATTTAATGTTTGTATTAGGGACAAGATGATGTAAATTTAACCTTCATTGTCAATGGCGTTTTTAAAACAAACATTGAACTAAAAACAAACATTAATAGGAGGGGCCATCATTCATGGTAGTGGCCCAAATACGATTCTGTAGGCCTATAAGGCAGAATCATAAACCAGGTTCTATCATGATAAAAGGATATCCCTTCTGTAGTGGGGCCACTTTCTGCAAGAGTAAGTGTGCAATTGATTGATTGATTGATTGATTGATTGATTGATTGATTGATTGATTCATACTATAGGTTGGGTTAACATGTTACTATTACTGATACTTTAAAGTACAGCCATGTATCAGTCAGTTTCCAATTAAATTGGTATCCCCATGATATTGTTCATTATTGATTGATGGATCATTGATGATGTGCTTTTATTTTGTAGTGTGTGACAGGGAAAAAAGGAAATGCTGCACAGCAGTCATCACTTACAGCCAACATGTCTGAATGGAAATACAACACTTTGGTGGCTGACCTTGACTGACCTTCATCAGGTAGGTGCCGCTACATTTAGTATTTTCATTTATCATTCAGTTTTTAACTATATTGGTTCATTATACTGACATGTTTTGAAATGGATTAATAGGCCTGATTGCCACATACTTCACAAGGTTCACGTTCGATCCTACTTGTAGTCTGTCCATCTTTGTCCATGTTGGATTCCCTGGTCCACCTTGGTCATCTTTCATTTATGTGTATTGTTTATGTATCTTGTTATTTTCTCTTAGTACTTGGGTGTCATTATCATGTACCACCACCAGAGGATAGCGTTGGACTACTTTTAGAAGCGAGAGAGTGAGTGTGTGTGTGTGTGTGTGTGTGTGTGTGTGTGTGTGTGTGTGTGTGTGTGTGTGTGTGTGTGTGTGTGTGTGTGTGTGTGTGTGTGTGTGTGTGTGTGTGTGTGTGTGTGTGTGTGTGTGTGTGTGTGTGTGTGTGTGTGTGTGTGTGTGTGTAATATACTTGAGTATTTTGTATTATTGTAGGCTACTGTAGGAGACAATTTGTATTCGTCATTTTAGTGTCAAATCTTTTTGTTTTTTAGAGATACCCTATACAGCCCACGGAGGAAAATGATTATGTTCAATAATACAATGAGATGATTATGTTATTTAGGTCATAAAGAATACTTTTGCATAAATGAATGAGTAACAAGCAAATAAGTAGGCTATACAGTTAAAAGAAGGGGGGGGGGGAAGAAAGCTGGTCAGTTGGTCAATTTAGGACAGTATTAAACAGCATTACGTAAACTGGAATAAACGAAATGGTACGAATGCGATACTGCACATCAGTGGTTGTCAAACATGTTCGGCTCATTAAATAACTTTTTTCATCCACCCCTGAATTACATTGTTACTTTATAGCAGCTTTATCATATAAACTGTAAATCTTCCCCCCAAAGATGCAGTATAGTATGTCAGAGGAAAACTGGAGAGAATATTTGTTTCCATTCGGACAGACAGAAAATAACTTTTATACTTGCCGTTTAACCACTTTAAAGTCTTCTGGAGGTAACAGACTGGCCTTTTTACGTTTTCGGTCCGGGTAGGGTGTAAAATGTGTGCTAGCCAATTAGGGCCCAGTTAGGGCCCTGGTAGGGCCAGGCCTTCATTTTTTGACCTGTTGAGAACTAGTTTTCGCCGGCTGCTGGACACAGCTGCACTAATAACTTTGGGGCGGGCCCATCTAGAGTTTGAATGGACAGGTATCAGTCAAAAGGCAGACATCGAAGAGGAAAGACAGGGGGGGGGGGGGGGGGGGGGAAGGATCAACATATGGAATGTCAGAACAGGTCAGCCACTATTTCCAGCAATAACACTTCAGCTGAAAGTCACACTCACTCTTTCTGCTAATGATGTTGATGATGGACCTCAACATTTATTTTCCTCCCGCACCCACCCATGTTATGGCAAGATGTGTGTAGCCGATGAAAGAATTGTAAAATAAAAAATTGTTCCTTATTTTACTGGGGACGTACCCCTGGAGCCACTTCAAGGACCGCTGGTGGTCCACGGGCCCGGACCCCACTTTAAGCACCACTGGTGTAACGTCTTGAATGGAACAAAGGAAAAGGGATTACTTCTGAATATCCTTGTCTGCCCTTTTTGCTTGTTCCCAAAAGGAGGACATTGTCTTTGTTACTGGCTGGAACAATTATCTGCATGTCTGACCTTGTTCACCAATAATCCACCATTCAGGATTTGAAAAAAATCAAAAAAATCAAAAAACATGGGTTCGTTTCCATCGTTTTTTTAATTTTTTAATTTTTCTTTTTAACCTCGTTTTTCATCATTTTGACATGGGCTATGGCCCATACCGTACGGCATACTATAGCACGCCGTTTTTCATCATTTTTGAGGATTTGAAAAAAAATTAAAAATTAAAAAAACATGGGTTATAGCCCATCGTTTTTTGAATTTAACCTTGTTTTTCATCATTTTTGACCATGGGCTATGGCCCATACTGTACGGCATACTATAGCACGCCGTTTTTCATCATTTTTGAGGATTTGAAAAAAATAAAAAAAAACATGGGTTATAGCCCATCGTTTTTTGAATTTTTGAAAAAGAAATTTACCTCGTTTTTCATCATTTTTGAACATGGGCTATAGCCCATACCGTCCGGCATACTATAGCACGCCGTTTTTCATCATTTTTGAGGATTTGAAAAAAATCAAAAAAATCAAAAACTGTAGAATTGGCATTGAACTGTCTATAGGCTCGTTATTGTATACTAGCATCTGGGTCAATCTGTGTGAACATGGCCTGAACCAGTCCATCTGGGTCAATCTGTGTGAACATGGCCTGAACCAGTCCATCTGGGTCAATCTGTGTGAACATGGCCTGAACCAGTCCATCTGGGTCAATCTGTGTGAACATGGCCTGAACCAGTCCATCTGGGTCAATCTGTGTGAACATGGCCTGAACCAGTCCATCTGGGTCAATCTGTGTGAACATGGCCTGAACCAGTCCATCTGGGTCAATCTGTGTGAACATGGCCTGAACCAGTCCATCTGGGTAAATCTGTGTGAACATGGCCTGAACCAGTCCATCTGGGTCAATCTGTGTGAACTTGGCCTGAACCAGTCCATCTGGGTCAATCTGTGTGAACATGGCCTGAACCAGTCCATCTGTGTCAATCTGTGTGAACATGGCCTGAACCAGTCCATCTGGGTCAATCTGTGTGAACTTGGCCTGAACCAGTCCATCTGTGTCAATCTGTGTGAACATGGCCTGAACCAGTCCATCTGGGTCAGCCGCAGGGGAGCGACACTCCTCCTCTACTATCATGGTTTTCACTCAAACACCAGCATCCATATTCTGGATGAGTAGCTTGAGAGTGAAGAAAGCTATACAGTATACGTTCACAAAGGGCACAGACATTTCTGCTACCAAGCTACCAAAGTGATTGCTGTCTTTAATGCACTAACGAGCACAGAACGTGTTTGACAACCCCGTTGACATTCAAAGAGATCGATTAAGAGCTCATGGGAAGTGCAAGAATGAACTAAAGACCAGCAGAGAAATTACCCAGTGAGGCTTTAATACAACAAAGAGCTTTACCACTTATACCACAGCATCTGTATTGGAGATTTCTGGGGGAAACGTTAGCGAATATATTTAATATAGAGTGAAAACAGAAAAGTGACTATAATAGAGACCTAGGGACTCTGGACAACCAAGTATAGGGTTGAAGTGGTTAAGGGCACATGAGACGTGGGCTCCCGGCCCCTGAAGGATACCTGGAACCAGAAAAGCTATGCGTGCCGAGCCGTGCCGTGCGCAACAGGAGCATGATTGGCGGTCCCATATTTCAAGGCGCCGTTCACACGGTAGCCATCTTATGCTATACGTTGTCCACATTTACCTTGTGTGGGACTCATCGGCTCCGTGCTGCGCTGGCGCTGCTGTCATCTATGTCGGACAACGCCGACATCTGTGAACATGTGGAGCCCATCAATTTGTCTTGCTCTCTCTCTCTCTCTCCTCTCCATCTCTCTCGCTCCCTTTTGAGATTTACACACGGCACAGACAGAATTTCTTTCAAACTCCTTTCTATTTTCCAATCTCCCCAATCTGTTTGTGCTTTGGCTGACGGTCACGGAGTCTGGGTCACGGTGTCTGTGTAGGCCTGTGTGTGTGTGTGTGTGTGTGTGTGTGTGTGTGTGTGTGTGTGTGTGTGTGTGTGTGTGTGTGTGTGTGTGTGTGTGTGTGTGTGTGTGTGTGTGTGTGTGTGTGTGTGTGTGTGTGTGTGTGTGTGTGTGTGTGTGTGTGTGTGTGTGTGTGCGTGCGCATGTTTACATGAGAAGTACCCACATCAGTATGTGATGGATTGTGTTTGGGTGGGGTCCTTATATCTGTTAAAAGTTGGCTACGTTTACATGTTCGTTCACACTTTGTTATAGCGAGACAAGGCCATGTCTTATACTGTTGTCTACATGTTGGCATGATGCCAAACGGTATACCGCTGCAGTTGTTGAGAGACTGTCAAAGAGCTGAGAGCAAATTAGTGACAAAGACCACACTTTACAGACATCACATCCAAATGGGTCTGAACGTGGGTGTGTACTGTATAAGTATGTGTCCCAGACATAAGAATCTAGTAGGGGTCCATGGTCTGATGCATGTCAAACTGGGCGTCCTCGAAATGAAAATGTTTGATAATTACTGCTTTAAGCAGTAGTGGAAGTAGGCCTGCA
Source organism: Protomyctophum parallelum (assembly GCF_964188405.1). Lineage (NCBI taxonomy): Eukaryota > Metazoa > Chordata > Actinopteri > Myctophiformes > Myctophidae > Protomyctophum > Protomyctophum parallelum. The sequence goes on along the minus strand of NC_139705.1, from coordinate 33,438,676 downwards.
GTAGCCATACTTATAGTAGTAATAGTAGTAAAGATAATCCATTCAAAGTTCATTTCAGTGATTGAAAGTGTACATGTACAGTATATTCAAGTAAATAGGAGTTCCTCACTAATTTAAGTAAAAGTAAAATGTTGTAATGTCGATGCAAGTGAAAATTCTCAACTTTAATAATAGCTTGCTATGTGTGTGTGAATGTCCTCCCATACAGCATCACTGAAAACAACAGTACTTCAAAGCTCAAGTCAGGTCAAATGTTTTTTTTTTATTGTATTTTATTTGTCTCAGCGAATAGCATACAGTAGTCCTAACTGTCCTATGTCCCTAAAAAAAGACATCAATAAAAGAGCATAGCCTGGATGAATCCCGTAATGCCAAAGTAGCTATACAGAAAAAAGCAGTTAAGACTTCATAAAACAAACCTGGGGCTCTGCAACGTAGCATTCTTTTTAACATAAGTTTGCAGTTCCTTTTACTTTGGTGTTTATTTCATGACACTTTACTTCACTGATTACCTGAGGTCGGATCTGCTGGATTTGTAATGTATCCCTAATACTGTAGCTCTCCATTCAGCCTGCCAGCCACTTTGCCTGCCCCCTTATTAAAGAGGCAATTGTCTACATAACAGCTTTTATTGCCAATTCAGTCTGTCATTTTTTATATTCCTGGCAATGTCATTGCAATAGCCAAGTATTCCCTCAGTAGAGACTTCACTGTCTGGTTTTACTTGTGCACTTCTAGGACAATCAAATAGGATAAAATGAATGAAAAAAGCTCAGTGATTCAGTGACTCACTTGCTTAAAGAAATACGTTCTGCTTCTTTAATGGTGTAATTTGTACAGATATGAATTTCAAAGCTTTAGCAAGATGAAGTGCACAGAAGTTTGTGTTTATTGTCGAAGCTGATAAGACTGTATGTGTTGTATGATGTGATCCTGGTTGAAATAAAGCCCATAAAATATTATCGTGAAGTAGACAAAAAAACATTTTTGTGCGCGCATTCGTGCATGGGAGAGGGAGGGAGGATAAAGTACTTTTCCTGTTGAAAATGTCCTGTATGTAAGAAAAAGTATTGGCTTAAAAAAATTACGTAAAGTACAGTTTTTTTGTTTGTTTTTTTACAATTCTTCACCTTTTACAAAATAGCTGCTGATCTACAAGCTTGTGAACATTGTGAGCTTGTAGTAATCTACATATAATAATAGTATTAGTAGTATTAAGGAGCTTAAGTGTGTAATGTATGTTTTGTAGTAATAATGTTACTCAGCAAAGTAACTAAAGCTGTAAAGGTAGTAGTGGAGTAAAAACAATTTGCCTCTGAGAGTAGAACTTCTGGAGTAGAAGTTTTGAACATTGTAAACACTGAAGTAAAGTCAATTATATTACTGCAACATTACTCTCACAGTACAGTACTTCAGTAAATGTTTTACAATTTTTTTTACTTTTTACGTATACTGGGAGGTTTTGATATATAATATTTGAGTTACATCAGAGATTTCAGCAACTTTGGAAGATCCAACAATTGCCAGATCCCTTTCTGGAAATAAATGATTTACATGCTGCACTGGGCAGATTGCTGAAATTATTATTATTGGCTCTGCATGGTTCATAACACAGCCAGTTTCAGCGGTTCTAGGAGTGTCGCACACATCCCGCCACCAGATAGCCATGCATGAAAGCCAAAGTCATCGGGCAAAACAATAAGAGGGTGAGAAGTGAAATTCAGTGGAGGTCTGGAGGTGAACTCGTAAAACAAGAAGGGGGTGGCGTTTTTTCCCATCTACATAGATTTTTCCGTGCAATCTATCATTCACGGCCTGTCTCTGTCTTTCTGTACTTCCCTCTCTGTCCATCTTCTCATGAGCTCTCTGTGGTGATAGAGAACACTCCTTAGAACTGTCTGTGAACCTCCCAGCTTTTGTGTCTTAAGTGTCTGCCTCAAAGGCACATTGTGATGTGTCTTTCTTTGCACTTCATTCTCTTTCCATTTCTAATTAAGTCTGCTATAGTCTGGCAGTCACTGAAGCAGCAGTGTTTGTTCATATCACCAATGGAAGAACAGTCAACCACACATTAACTTTGTACTCTCCCAATCACTTTCAAAGTCATATCTGGGCTCTGCATTACCCATCTTCTTAGTATGCATAGCATTCACATACACGAAACGTAGGCCTACTGCTCCCGCATGCGCAGAGGCTGGTTCTGCCATTATATCTCTTCTATAAATTATAAGAGCCTAAAAGAAAGGGGATATCATAATTTAAAATAATGCTAAAGGTGTGTGCAATAAATTGTTTGCAGACTAACTAGAAAGGGTGAAGAAACTGCCTTTGGTTAAGGCAGCGCAGGGTGCTCAGCTTTGAAAATAACTTACCTCATAAACCAACTAAGTGGAAAAGGCAGCACTCCAAAATAAAAGATGCAAGACAGCTAGGCTCAGATGCAATTTCTCATGTTTATTTGAGAATGCTGACGCGTTTCGGCAAACAGCCTTCTTCAGAGCAGACTAAAAAGTGAGGTGCTCTGTGGAACTCTCTTTGTCTACCCAGGGCTGTGTTACTGTTGTCTTAAGTGCCTCTCTCGAAGAGAGTCATATGGGTCCGAGACACTTGGTGGCGCTGGAGCACAGAACAAAACATAAACTCACGAGCTAATTTATTGGTTCGTGGAGCTGTCACTCAGGGCGGCGCCCCCGGTCCCAACCCGCAGGTATAAAACCGGTGGGCGTGAACGCCGAGTCATTCCTACATTTTTCTGCGCTTGGATGCACACAGCACAGCAAGTACACCAAAGTCTCACAACCGGCTGTTGAAGTTATTTTCCCGAAAGACGGACGAGTCTAGAACTGACTTGCACCGCGGGGATTCGCAGCTGCAAGACGGTGTTCTTTCTACGAGCTACTTCTGAAGATAAGGTTAATAAGACTAATAACACAAGTGAGCCTGCCCGGCGGCTTGTTGTTCTGTCTTCCCTCTACTTTCCCGCACCTCTCGTTACCCTCTAGCTAGCGTTGTTAGCTCGTAGCTAGCTTTGTTAGCTTGTCATTGGCTTAGCTTCAGCGTTGCTGCCGCTTTTTTCTCCACCGCTAGCCTCTCGTTAGTCACTGACTAACCTCCTCCTAGCCGTAGCCCGCAGCTTCGCTTCTACAACCCTCGGTAACAGTGGGCCGACGTCACCGATCTACTGCAGGCGAGACGGGCCGCATTCTCAACCCTTCCCCACTCTCTCTCAACCCTTCCCCGCTTTGGGGACAAGAAACAGGCCTCCCTGCATTACACAGTAGGCCAGCAACAACACGTGGGGAAGCCTTCAGCCGTCGACTGAAAGCTGACCACTGTGTGTGTTCCGCTTCACGTTTTTGATTGATTGATTGAAATATTTATTAACAGTTTGTAGAATTTACAGTACATTTTAAGCACAAACTCAATACAAAGACTGTCAACTGTGAGTGGACGACCCAATTAAGCATTACACTTGTTTACAACAGGGTCCACATTGTTCAATTCATCAAAACATTTAAAGACATACAAACATTTAGAGACATACAAATAGACATTTCTATGTAGCTAAATTCATCATATGGGAAGCAAAAAAGGGAAAAGATACAATATACAGTGAGGGAAAGTGGGGTGGGGGGGATTCAGATTTTACAGAGGCCAGTTTCGAATTGCAGCCATCCGTAGGTGCCCTTTGAGAGCGGTTTTGACGGAGTCAAGGGATTCACATGTCTTAATGACTGTTGGTAGGGCGTTCCACATTTTGGTGGCATAGGAGCGAAAAGAATTTAGTCCCTTGTTTGTGCCGAATCTGGGTTGTACATGGTTTGTTGCACTCCCTCTGGTGTTGTGGGTGTGGACTTCGTTTACATTAAGGAAGTATTTAGACAGGTACATGGGTATCTTGGTGGTGTATCGAATCTTGTGGACCAGACCCATTGCAAGATGCTGTACTCTGTCGACGACCCTAAGCCATCCCAGCCTGTCAAAGTGGGCAGGGGTGAGGTGGGTTCGGGGGGTGAGGCCAAGTAGGAGCCTGACCAGTTTGTTTTGGGAGGTCTGGAGCCTTGTTTTAAGGGCCTTTGAGGTGCTGTGGTACCAAGAGGTGGATGCATAGTCAAAGAAACCTTGTACGAGGGCTCCTGTTAAGGTCTTCAAGGTGTTTTTGCTGACCAGTGAGGAGATCAACCCTCCTTAGTAGGGGAGTTAAGTCAGAAAAATATTTTTTATTTTAGTGGAGGAGCTAAATAATAAAAATAATATTCTTTATATATTAAAATAAATAAAAATATATAAAATAAGGGGTTTGAGAATAAGCCATCTCCACCATGGCTGCAAGAGATGACCACGATGATGGACCCCTTCCGAGGCTCTGTTTCAACAGGGTTTGTAACAACCTCTTGATTCCAGGTGATGGCCACTCCATGTGTATGTACTGTCTGGGTTTAACACATGCAAGGAATGCTTTTGAGGTCGTGGGCCTCTGCCCAGGTCTGTGGAGCCAAACCCAAGACATCAGCCAGGCCTCACCGGCTTGCTCTGGGTGCTGCTCTCCATCCAGCGGGATCTCGTCAGCCCACCGCCTCGTCCTCTCTCTTCAGACCCCTCAACCTTGACACGTCTCAGAGACACCGTGACGAGTCCTTCCTGGGCTCCTCCCCTGCCGGGAAGGCGGCTCGGACCGCCGACAACAAGCTCCACATGCTCCTCACCGCACTGGTGAACAGGCCTGTGGAGCCAGACCCAAGACATCAGCCAGGCCTCGCCGGCTTGCTCTGGGTGCTGCTCTCCATCCAGCGGGATCTCGTCAGCCCACCGCCTCGTCCTCTCTCTTCAGACCCCTCAACCTTGACACGTCTCAGAGACACCGTGACGAGTCCTTCCTGGGCTCCTCCCCTGCCGGGAAGGCGGCTCGGACCGCCGACAACAAGCTCCACATGCTCCTCACCGCACTGGTGAACAGGCCTGTGGAGCCAGACCCAAGACATCAGCCAGGCCTCGCCGGCTTGCTCTGGATGCTGCTCTCCATCCAGCGGGATCTCGTCAGCCCACCGCCTCGTCCTCTCTCTTCAGACCCCTCAACCTTGACGCGTCTCAGAGACACCGTGACGAGTCCTTCCTGGGCTCCTCCCCTGCCGGGAAGGCGGCTCGGACCGCCGACAACAAGCTCCACATGCTCTTCACCGCACTGGTGAACAGGCCTGTGGAGCCAGACCCAAGACATCAGCCAGGCCTCGCCGGCTTGCTCTGGGTGCTGCTCTCCCTCCAGCGGGATCTCGTCAGCCCACCAACGAGGCTCCCCTGAGCTGGGTGGTTGCGACAACGGGATGTCGGATGCAGTCCTAGGCCTCCACCGACACTACTACTACTTCACGCAGCGGCCGAAGGCACAAGTCTCACTCGACGTGGTTCCCCAACGACCCTCGACTACCGACTGCTTCCCTCAACATTACAGGTATGTACATTGTGAAGCTAGGTTTGTTTAGCTGTTTAGCTAACCTTTTCGAGGTCGGGAGTAGCAACCTCGTTGGATGGCCGATGCCACCCTAGCATGCTTAGCATTCCAGATAGGCTGCTTTCAAGGTGCCACACCAACTCGTCTATGACATAGCCATAGCATCGGAGCTACTTCGGCTATTGTTTCACGCTGCTCTCATACGGTCACTGAATGCCTCACGTTGCTGTCCAACAGCCAACATGACGGCTGCCAGGATTACGACCGGCACAGCGTCTCCGGAGGGGCCAATCGGACCCTACAACTCCGTCTCCAGGAGGAGCGTGCTCAGACGCTCTCCCATGCCTTGGGCCCCGTCCAGGGTGTAGCAGCCCCGGGCTGCACACCGGGACCGCTCCCCAAAAAAAGGCAAAAGCTCTTGACACAGATCTCCACCATGGGTGGGTCTGTGCCCAGGCTGCACAGTATGTACACGACAAAGAAAATCACTGTCGGGGGACCACTGCTTCCCCTGTCCCAGGTTTTTCAGAGCACATTACACGGCTAGCTGGAAGGAGCCCATGACTCTCCCGGCTACTCCGCGACGCTCTCGTGTCCCTCCCCCCGTAGTAACGTCTGGGAGGCATCTCAATGCTTCAGCGTTACTCCAGGGCTCCCAGAGCTCCCTTCTTCAGGAGATGGGCGACGCCCCTACTCCTGAACAGTTGGCTAGAGTTCGTCACCTACATGAGAAAATTGTGACCTTCACGTACTGACTCACCGACCTGACTGGCCTTATGGCCACCTCAGAGCATGCTAGGTGGCTGGAAGCCTCACCTGGTCTGGATCCCGTTGCCCAGAGAGAGCTTTCCGAGGGTGCTATCATCCCCGGAGGCCTCTTCAGAGGCGCACTCGAGAGGATGACCCTCAACGTGGAGGTGCAGCGTCCAGGCTGCGAGGCCCTGACCAGCAGCCGAAGTGACACACACCCTACCCTCCCCCCATGCGCCGGGCCCAGCACCGGACGTAGCAGTCTCGGACTGCACGTCCGGTCCGCCCGCAATGCGCTTCTGGACCATGGCACAGGTGGGCGTCCTGGACGTCCCTGTAGCCAGGTCCCTCGATATTGTTTGCACAAGTACAGCACTCTGGTTTTTTCTGTAGTACAGGCTATGCCACAATACAAAAAGACAACAAAACAATATCCACGGAGGGGGGGACATGAACCCACTGCCACGGGGGCCCCATGGGCCCCCCCGACGCAGTGGGGCAGGGCATAAGGTCAGTGGCGTACCAAAACGCCACTGGGGAGACGGGTCATGCCCAATTTTTCTCCGACATGCCAGGGAACACTGCCCCCAGGGCGCGCCTCCCATGGCCGGAGAGAACCCACTAGCCAAGAACCTGGCACGGTGGGAGCGGTGTGGAGCATCCACGTGGATCCTCAACACCATAGCGAAGGGCTACAGACTCCGGCGTTTTCAGAGGTCATCTTCACCAACGCCAGGGGTCAGGAGGGTCTGGTTCTCCAACAGGAGATCGCCTCCTTGCTGGAGAAGGGTGCCGTCAGAGAGGTACCCTTGGCCCAGCGTCGCAGCGGGTTCTACTCCCGCTACTTTCTGGTCAAGAAAAAAGGGGGGGGGGGGGCTACGTCCCATCCTGGACCTGCGGATACTCAACAGGCACCTCAAATCTTTTCAGTTCAAGATGCTGACGGCCATGTCTCTGGTGCGCTCCATACGCCCAGGCGACTGGTTCACATCCATAGATCTAAAAGACGCCTGCTGACGGCCAAGTCTCTAGTACGTACCATACGCCCAGGCGATTGGTTCACGTCCATAGACTTAAAAGACGCATACTTCCACATCCCCATCTACCCACCTCACAGGAAGTTCCTGAGGTTCGGGTTCCAGGAGAAAGTGTACGAGTACACGGTCCTCCCCTTCGGGATGTCCCTGAGCCCCAGGGTGTTTGTGCGCTGCACAGAAACCGCCCTCGCTCCCCTGCGTCAACATAACAGGGGATTCGGGTGGCGAGCTATATCGACGACTGGCTCCTGATGGCCAGCTCGAGAGAAGAGGTAACGAGGGCCACAACCAGAGTGTTGACCCACGTGTCCTCCCTAGGGTTCGTTGTGAACTACACCAAGAGCATGCTGGTGCCCACGCAGTCAACAGACTTCATAGGCTTCAGGCTGGATTCAGTTGCGTATACGGCGAGGCTGTCGGTAGACAGGCTCAACGACCTACTGAAGTGTGTGTCACTGTTCACACCGGGACGCACTCTCCAGTTACGCACATGCCTACGCATGGCAGGCATTATGGCTTCGGCCATCTCATTGGTACGTCTGGGGAGACTGCACATGAGACCCTTCCAGCGATGGCTCGGGTCCCTGCACATTCCCACCAGGTGTGTGAGCCGCCGTGTGACAGTATCTCCGGCTTGCACACTGGCGCTGAGGTGGTGGTCAGACAGACACAGACTGATGGAAGGGGTGCCCTTGGGTCTTCCCCTATCCAGGAAGGTCGTCACCACGGACGCCAGCCTCTCGGGATGGGGTGCCACACACGAGGGCAGGTCAGCCAGGGGTCTGTGGGACACATACCTGAGAAGGACCGCCCACATCAATGACTTGGAATTGATGGCGGTCTTCCTCGCTCTGAGGGAGTTCGAACCATTTCTTCAGGGGCACCACGTCCTGGTCCGTACGGACAACACAACGACGATGTCCTACATCAACAGACAGGGAGGTCTCACCTCCAGACGTCTGTGCACACTGGCACACAGGCTGCTGGTGTGGTGCGACAGTCGTCTCCTCTCCCTCACAGCATGTCATGTACCGGGCCTGCTGAACTCAGCGGCGGACCTCCTCTCGAGGGGTCCACTCCACTACGGCAACTGGTCTCTCCACCCTCAGGTGGCGAACCAGATATGGCACAACTTCGGGTTTCCGGAGGCGGATCTGTTCGCCACAAGAGAAGACGCGAAACGTCCCCTCTTCTTCTCGCTGAGGGGCGAACCACCGCTGGGCCTGGATGCACTGGCGCACCAGTGGCCACAGGGTCTGCTCTATGCGTTTCCGCCACTGGAGCTAATCCCGCATGTGTTGGCCAGAGTGAGATTGGAGGACGTCCAACTACTGCTGGTGGCTCCGGCCTGGGGATCATGGAGGCAGGACGTTGTCCCCCTCCTCTCCGCCGGCGGAGAGATATTCCACCCGCGCCCCCAGGACCTGGACCTATGGGTCTGGCCCATGAGGGGGCCCCTCTTGGAATAGCCGGCTTGCCACAGAACGCCATCGAGACCATTCTGAGTGCTAGGGCCGCGTCTACCAGACGGCGTTACAATACAGCATGGCAGCTGTTTGTGCGCTGGTGTTTGAATAGGCCAGAGAGGATCCTCCCGTTCCAAGCTCCGGTGGCTCTCATCTTGTCCTATCTACAGGAGTTCCTGGACAGAGGTCTAGGTTTGTCCTCGGTGAAGGTCAACCTGGCGGCTATTTCCGCCTACCACTTGGGCATAAACAACGGTCAGGTGAGCGAGCTCCCATTGGTCCGACAGTTCATGAAGGGTGTCATGCATCTCAGGCCAGTTACTAGGTCCCTGGTCCCAGCCTGGGATCTGACGGTTGTACTGGATGCGCTCACAAAGGAACCCTTTGAGCCGTTGGACACGGTGGACCTGAAGTTCCTCTCTTTAAAGACCGTTTTGCTGGTCGCATTGACGACAGCTAAGAGGTCGAGCAACATTCACGCGCTTTCGGTTAACGTGAGCTGCATGAGATTCAGTGGCGATGACACTAGGGTTACGGTCAGGCCGAACCTGTCGTTCCTGCCGAAGAATTTTCCTTCTGGCTGTGAGCCAGTGGAATTGGTGGCTTTCCATCCACCGCCCTTTGCCTCGGAGGAGGATGGGCGGTTACATCGCCTGTGTCCAGTCAGGGCACTGAAACTGTACAAGGCCAGGACAGCCCCCTTCAGGAAGGGGGATCAGCTTTTCGTTGCTTGGGCCCCTCAGGCACAGCGGAAGGGGAAACCCGTCACGAAAGTACGGCTCTCACAATGGATTGTGGAGGCCATACAACTGGCTTACGCTACCGGTGGAGTGGATCTCCCCGAGGGACTGCGTGCTCACTCCACAAGGGGCATGTCAGCATCCTGGGCCTTAGCGAAGGGCGTTCCTATACAGGATGTGTGTGCGGCGGCGAGTTGGTCGACTCCGTCGACTTTCGCCACATACTACAATCTTGATGTGGCTCCCGTGAACCTGGCCCATGCAGTCCTGGGAGCTGCCGCACATTAGTCAGGTAAGACATGAACTCTGCAGACTGCGAGGAGCACATAAGGCAGCATAGCTGTCGGCTCCTCTTGGGGATCCTTTGACCGCCAGGCAGAGCCTGGTGGGGGTTCCTGGGATCCCGCCCTCTTGGAGGGGTTGCGTCTGTGGGGTTGGGGAAACTTCCTGGATGGCAGCGGACAGTGGTACTGTTGGCTTCCCAGGATTTTTTGTCCCCTCACCTCTATCAGTGTTTCTTTAGATTTTTACCTGTTAGAGGGACTCTGGGCCACCGGGTATATGACCCGGCTAGCCTTCTCAGTCTCCCTTGCGGGAGGGACGTACATTCACCTGATGGTGACGTCTCTCTGGGAAAAGGGGGACCGTGGAGCGGTCCTGTCAGCCGGGGTGATCATACGGGAGTTTTATGATGACCCATATGACTCTCTTCGAGAGAGGCACTTAAGACAACTTCGGGTTACTTCAGTAACCTCAGTTGTATAAGTGACTCGAAGAAGAGAGTCATCGAACTGCCCGTCTGCTTTGGCAGGCGGCAGAAAAATGGTTGATAGGAATGACTCGGCGTTCACGCCCACCGGTTTTATATACCTGCGGGTTGGGACCGGGGGCGCCGCCCTGAGTGACAGCTCCACGAACCAATAAATTAGCTCGTGAGTTTATGTTTTGTTCTGTGCTCCAGCGCCACCAAGTGTCTCGGACCCATATGACTCTCTTCTTCGAGTCACTTATACAACTGAGGTTACTGAAGTAACCCGAAGTTAGTCATGGGTTGCAGCTTCCATCATTTTATCATAACAACTGAGAATATTGCCAAATTCTATTATTCTTAATTAGGCACGAAAGTGCTGGGAAGAAGGGACAAAACGTTAAGTTTGCTTAAATCTTTTATGTATATTGGATCTTGTAAGAGGGGTGGAAATTGATGTTTCAGTCAATTAAAGCGAGTGACATGAACTGTGAGTGTGCTGGAAACGCACTGTCCCTCATTTCCTTGACCGAGACATCGGCCAGCTGCTCTGTGTGTGTGTGTGTGTGTGTGTGTGTGTGTGTGTGTGTGTGTGTGTGTGTGTGTGTGTGTGTGTGTGTGTGTGTGTGTGTGTGTGTGTGTGTGTGTGTGCACGTGCGTCCGTCCGTGCGTGCAGGCTTGCGTGCGTGCGTGCATGCATGCATGCGTGCATGCGTGCACTATATGGAGGAATTGAGGAAACATCTGAAGCATGCATCCAGCATGTAGACATCCACATTACCAACATGCCACTATGCACACACAGCTGTTCATGTCATTAGTCTTCATGAGGCTTTTAAAACATACACTGTAAAATCCTTAACTCTTCAGAGTTAAATTAATATCTCCCATACAATTTCACTGTACAGGGACTCGACTGCTGTCAAGTTATTCCTAAACATTATTGCTATGTATGTCAATTGCTTTTAAATGACTATTTCTGCATGTTTCCCCAATGGACTAGTCTACATTTTTAGACACATTTCTGCTGATTATTTTTTTAAAGCATGCTGCAGAATGAATAAAAATGGTATAGGCCTACTTTGGAAAAGTACAAAAAGCAAGTCAAAACTGGGGGACTGCCCATATAAGTCAGACATCCCGCTATAGTCAGACATGTGTGGCCGGTTAAGACTCACCCATGCTGCGGGTTAAAAATCACCCGTGGCTTCGATCCTGTGAGGTCATAATGGTTTCCGATGGCGGCGGAAACCATGCAAGACACCAACCATCACATCAGGGTAGGCCTATCTCTATAGCAGTGGCTCCCAAATGGTGTGCTCAGGCACACTGTTGGGCTGTGAGACTATCGTCCATGTGTGTATGTTATGTTTCTGATAACCACACGTAAATATATGTACAACACGTTATGAATAACTTTACATTACAGTAGCCCATACTTTGTGTTTCCTAATACCCTTTTTTGGCTATATATTTCTATGAATTCAGACTTTTGACATTTTGAAACATTTCGGTCAATCTTAAATTGTGACAGCAGAATTGCTTTGTTCAGTTGTTGACATATCGATGCCATAAACGTCATTTTCAGTTAAATTGTCTAAATGAAAGGAACAAGCTTGTGTAAGCATCTCAACACAAATTAACCAAGTGTACAGGATATATTCACTCACTGCAATACTTACATAATAAAAAGTTTGTCATTGACAACAGTAAAATAAAAGAGTGCTTTTACATCTCCCTGCAGTACATAATATGTTCAATGGAGGGCAGCCTTATCAATAGGAATAGGAAAGCCTATAATGTACCACACAGCCTCAGCATCTCAAGTATTGCCAAATTACCAATACAGCTCGTCTTTGTCACAGAATATGCCGTTTCCCGGGGGAAGGAGGGGGCATCATGAATCATTGTCGGAGTATGCAGTCAGTAAATCAACCTTCAATCAATATTGCACAAAAGTCTAAAGCTCTCATTTATGTCACAGGAAAATATTTAAATGCCGAGTTGAACCGCGAGGCTCTGACTTCTTGCCCGGCTGCAATCTAGTGTTGAATCTGGTGTCAGTGTTCTCGCCTTACACCTTGTACCCTTAGGGCTTAAGTACTACACAACCTTACACTGGTAAGGTGTGGAGGTTTCACAGTGGCGGAAAAGGTACTCAAATGTTTTTCTTAAGTAAAAGTATCATTACTGCAATGTTACAAGTAAAAGTCCGGAATTCAAAATGTACCTCCTTATGTCTTAAGTTTTCAAATGCATAAACATCTTTTGAAAATAGCAGATCTACAAGCTCACCATGCATCAAGGCCGCGGTGGCCAACTGTGACGGGCACACAGGTCTAGTGTATTGGGAATTGGGAAAACCTCCAGTAAAGTAAAAAGTCCTGATAATTGTGCTTGTGAGGAAATGTACTTAGTTATTTTCCACCACTGAGGTTATCGAGGGGTTGTACTGTATTGTACACCTTCTGTCCATTTGTAACTGAGGATTGTACTGTGTATCCAGTGGTGGAAAGCACATTCAATACTGTACTTTATAGTAAAATGATACGGTGCTTTTAGCCTACTTTAATTCAATATTCCCATGTCTTAATACTTTGTACTATAGTGTACAATAGTACATGTATATGTACTATTACTTTGCATGTACTACAAAACCTGCCGTAACTGATAATGCATGATGAATTATTATAGAAAGCATTTCAAATCAGCCCCATCCTTAGGCTGCAATATAAAGTGATGAACACAACACATGGCTACTTTCTCCATTGTATTTCTTGCTACTTTTATATTTATATTAATACCACTTACCCTATATTATATACTCCTATATATACCTCCATGGGCTCTATCCCAGAAGAGAAGCCGATTTAACTTTTAGATCTGCTATTTTAAACAAAGCGATAGCCCCAGAATTGCCAGGGTTCATGTGAGTATTCTTTCACCGCTGTTCACCATTTTACCATGGTATACTGTATCTACTGTAGCTCCTACTGGGACTCATCAGGACACAGACTCATGGTGAAACAGTGAAAACTGTACGTTCCACTCGCTGTCTGACGTGAGTGGATCCAATATTCTCACCCAACATTCACTGGACGCTGTTGTAACATCTCTCTCTCTCTCTCTCTCTCTCTCTCTCTCTCTCTCTCTCTCTGTGTGTGTGTGTGTGTGTGTGTGTGTGTGTGTGTGTGTGTGTGTGTGTGTGCGTTTGTGTGTGCGTGTGTGTGTTGAGTTCGACACCATGAGCACAGACTCTCTCTTCTATTCTAATAATGTTAAAGTCAGAGGTAATCACAGACGATTTCCCAGAAAAAACCCTGCAGTGCCTTCAACTATACTTAAAAGAAGAAGAGGAAAAAATCTGATAGCTAGTTAGCGAGAGAGGACGTGGCTTTTTAAGAGGAGCTCTTTGAACTGAGTACCGTCAACAGGCTTATGTGTCCATCTTTATTAACCAAATCCAAAAAAAAAAAAAATGCTATCACAAACTCAATAAGCCAATGCACATGTGTACACACAGAGTCAAAAGGAACACATCTTGTCATAAAAATAAGGGCAGATTCACACTATGGTCCCGGGTGCGCACTCATGTACCAAATACACTGTTGTGGTACATGTTGTGGTAGTGTGAATGCTGCGTACCGTTCCCCGGAAGGTATCACCCAACCGTTCCCGGGACTGCGTGGAGCATCAGAGTTTTGTATTCTGTGCTGCAATGTGAAAGCATTGAATACAGTTGAATGAAGTGTATTCGGGTGCGGAAGAAACAAGGCCAACGTGAATCATGGCCAGCGGGGACCAGGCAATCATATTCAGGAACAGTTTGAGGGCAGATTCACACTGAGTCTTCAATCAGGTTGCTTCCCTGCTTGAGAATGATGTATGATGACGTAGGATGATAACAGTGCCCCTTACTTCAGGGATTTTTTTTATTGTATTTGTATCCCAAATTCATTTTTTTTAATAAAAAGAAAAAGTAATTGACCCCCCCCCCCCCCACACACACACCTCACGCATCTAGAAAAACCTCCTTGCATTCATCTTCAGTAGACTTCACGCTGTATACGGTGTCTTTACAGGTCTGAGGTCTCCCTGAAAAATCAATCGGGCGACTAATTCAGAATGCTGCTGCTCAAATCCTTATTTTGAATTGCAGCCACCCGTAGGTGCTCTTTGAGAGCGGTTTTGAAGGAGTGTAGGGATTCACATTCCTTTACGACTGTTGGTGGGGCGTTCCACATTTTTGTGGCATAGGAGCGAAATGAATTTATCCCCTTGTTTGAGCCAAATCTGGGTTTAACGTGATTAGTGAAGCTCCCTCTGGTGTTGTGATTGTGGACGGCGTTGACGTTAGGAAGTAGTTTGACAGGTACATGGCTGTCTTTGTGGTGTCGTGTATCTTGTAGACCAGGCCAATTGCAAGTTGCTGTACTCTGTTGTCTACCCTAAGCCCAACCCAACCTATCAAAATATCACTCCAGTTCTGGCTCTATGTGTGTAAAATAATTGATTGATTGACTGTTGGTCT